>NW_026968174.1:0-120348 GCF_028390025.1 Pseudophryne corroboree | reverse complement strand
CAATCATGTACTGAATGCTCCTTGCCAATATTGGATCTAATCAGGAAACATTATGGTCGACATAAGTATCAGTATCCGTGTCAGTATCAGTGTGTAGTAACTGGGCAAAATAACATTTTTGCGACCCAGCGGGGCCTGAGGGAAAAGAAACATAGCCATGAATATCACATCTATTCTCTACGTCTGTGTCTGGGACACAGATTTATCCAACCTTACTCTGATATTACTGAAACATTTACCCAGTCAGTTATTGGTGGTGCCAACAGGGCCACCATCATATGTCTGCATTCCTAATATAGTTTCCTCTTGGGAAAAACATTCAGCCACCGACATGTTGACACACATATACCAAGTACCCACAGACACACCGGCTTATGGGGGACAGACCGTCAGTAAATCTGTCAGAGGGACACAGAGGATTTTTCAGCTCACAATCCAGCGCCAAAAGTACACAGTCTGGGAAATAATAAACTCTATAGTGATAGACTTGTAATGCTCTAAAGATGTTCTGGTGAGGTGAGGAAGAAGCCCCGCCGCTGTAATGGCGCGTATCTGTCCCGCTCAGAAATAATTAATTACGCTAGTGGGGTAAGGACAGTGCCCAGGCACTAATGTCCACTTTTTCCAGCCTTTTGTGAGGAATTTATGCTGCCCAGGGTGCCCCCCCCCCCCCCCCCGTGCCCTGCACCCTGCAGTGCCTGTGTTTGTGTGTAAGCATGGCGCGCAGCGTTCCGCTCGCTGCTCGGTACCTCAGAATGCCGTCACTGAAGAAGAAGTCTTCTGTTCTTCTGCTACTCACCTGTCTTCTGGCTCTGTAAGGGGGTGACGGCAGGCTGCGGGAGTGTGCATCTAGGCGTACCCAGCGATCAGCACCCTCAGGAGCTAATGGTGTCCTGTCAGCCTGAAGCAGAGCCATTGAACTCACTAGAAGTTGGTCATACTTCTCTCCCCTAAGTCCCACGAAGCAGGGAGACTGTTGCCAGCAGCCTCCCTGAAAATAAAAAAAACTAACAAGTCTTTTCAGAGAAACTCAGTAGAGCTCCCCTGTAGTGCATCCAGTATCACTGCGCACAATACTAAAACTGGAGTCTGGAGGAGGGGCATAGAGGGAGGAGACAGTTCACACCCTTTGAAAGTCTTAAAGTGCCCATGTCTCCTGCGGATCCCGTCTATACCCCATGGTT
Organism: Pseudophryne corroboree; assembly: GCF_028390025.1. Classification (NCBI taxonomy): domain Eukaryota; kingdom Metazoa; phylum Chordata; class Amphibia; order Anura; family Myobatrachidae; genus Pseudophryne; species Pseudophryne corroboree. The sequence continues at coordinate 119,164 of NW_026968174.1, read as the reverse complement.
CTTAATGTGACCCCAGCATCCTCTAGGACGTATGAGAAAACAAATAACGCACACACGAGGAGGAGAGAACTAAGGAAGCTATAAGGAGAAGAGGGGAGGGAGGGGGGGTTGAAAGGTAAGGTAGTAAAGGCATATTGGATAAACTACAACCTTATACATATTCATTAATGTACCAGTAGTTAGAAGTAGAAGAGCTCTAACAGAAACCACAAAGCTTATCTAAAGCCACACCACACTGGATATGCCCAATCTCATTTGATTTTTGAAGCAAAGCAGTATTGGACTTTGTTAATACATGGATGGGAGACTGCTTGGTAGTATCAGATTCTTTAGGTGTTTTTAAACTACCAACACCATTTTCTTGGTACATTTAATTTTTACATGTATTCTTTTATGTACCAGAAGTTAGAAGTAGAAGAGCTGTAACAGAAACCACCAGCTCATCTACAGCCACAGCACACTGGATTTGCCCAATCTCTCCTGATCATGGAAGCTGAGCAGTGTTGGTCCTGGTTTTAGTACTTGGATGGGAGACCACAAGGAAATACCAGGAGCTGTGTGTATTTTTACAATACTAACACCGTTCTCTTGATGCATTCCATTTTGAAACATTGGGGCAGATCTATTAAGCCTGGTGAACTGATAAAGTGCAAGGTGATAAAGTACCAGCCAGTCAGCTCCTAACTGTCATTTTTCAAACCCAGCCTGTGACATGGCAATTAGGAGCTGATTGGCTGGTACTTTATCACCATGCAAATTATCATTTCACCAGGTTTAATAAATCGGCTGCTTACTCATTTATGTACGAGTAGTTAGAAGTAGAAGAACTCTAACAGAAACCACTAAGCTCATCTACAGCCACACCACACTGTATATGCCCAATATCACCTGATTTTAGGCCTGGTTTGTTCTTGGATGTGAGACCACCTGGGAATACCAGGTGCTGTAGGTAGTTTTATACTACCAACACCGTTCTCTTGATGCATTATATTTTGAAACTTATTCATTGATGTACCAGTAGTTAGAAGTAGAAGTTAGAAACAGCAAAAATCATCTACAGCCGCATCACACTGGATATGTCCAATCTCATCTGATGTTGGAAGCTAAGCAGTGTTGTGCCTGGTTAGTTTTTGGATCTCAGGTCCTGCCTTCTGGTTTGGCCACGGCACCTCGGAAATTCACCAAGGTCATGGCCGTGATGACGACCCTTCACCATCGGTGGACCAGGGAGGAATCTCTCCTCCCGATAAACATTCTGGAATTGCGGGCAGTGTTCAATTCATTGACACTGGCCCTGCCTCTAGTACAGAACAGGCCTGTTCAAGTACAATCGGACAACGACACCACGGTAGTGTACACAAATCATCAAGGCGGCACTCGAAATTGCATGGCAAAGCTGGAAGTATCAAAAATCCTCAGTTGGGTAGAACGTCATCTGCCAGCAATATCGGCAGTGTTCATTCCCGGAGTCCTCAACTGGGAAGCGGATTTCCTCAGTCGTCAGTACGTTAACGCTGGAGAGTGGAGAGGCCGCAGCAGAAATGTCTGCACTGGTGTCAGTAGGTGACTGAGGCAGGGATGACTGGGAGATAGTGGGTGACTGAAGCATGTATGACTGGGAGATAGTGGGTGACTGAGGCCGGGGTGACTGGGAGATAGTCAGTGACTAAGGCAGGGGTGATAGGGATATAGTGGATGACTGTGGCAGGGGTGACAGGGACAGTAGGAGACTGAGGCAGGGGTGACAGGGATAGTGGGTGACTGAGGCAGGGGTGATAGGGTGACAGTGGGTGACTGAGGCAGAGGTGACAGGGATAGTGGGTGACTGAGGTAGGGGTGATATGGAGATAGTGGTTGACAGAGGCAGGGGTGACAGAGATAGTGGGTGACTAAAGCAGGGGTGACTGGTATAGTGGGTGACTGAGGCAGGGGTCGCAGGTATAGTGGTTAACTGAGGCAGCGGTGACTGGGAGATAGTGGGTAACTGGGGCAGGGGTGACAGGGAAAGTGTGTGACTCAGGCAGGGGTGATAGGGAGATAGTGGGCAGCAGATCACTGCCTCGCTGACAGCAGCACATCCCTGCTTCACTGACAGCAGCACATCCCTGCCTCATTGACAGCAGCACATACCTGCCTCACTTATAGCAGCACATCCCTGCCTCACTGGCAGCAGCAGATCCCTGCCTCACTGGCAGCAGCAGATCACTGCTTCACTGGCAGCAGCAGATCACTGCTTCACTGACAGCAGCACATCCCTGCCTCACTGGCAGCAGCAGATCCCTGCCTTACTGACAGCTGTATTCAGACCTGATCTCTGCTGTGCATATTCACACAACAGGAGATCAGGTCTGAAGTGTGTGTGTGTGTGCTGGTGCCGCAGTGCACCGGCACATGCCAGAGATGCGATCAGCATCTCTGCCCAGTGAGCGCCTCTGCCAACACATACTTATCTTGCATATGAGATCTCTTGATCATGAAGATAGTTCTCACAGGGTGAGGTTCATCCATTACATTTTAAAGTAGGAAGGTACAAATTACATATTCAAATTACATATATGTGCTGGATTCAAATGTTTTCCCCCCTTCCTTTCTCAATTGTGCCCATCAGCAGCTATTCTAATGTTGCTGCCAATGGGTGTGACACATTCATTTCTTCTGTGGGGTACACTGGACTCCACAAGGATTCACATTGTGGTGTAGAGTAGGATCTTGATCTGAGGCACCAACAGGCTCAAAGCTTTTGACTGTTCCCAAGATGCTCAGCGCCCCCTGCTCTATAACCTCGCTTCCATGAACAGGGAGCTCAGTTTGTAGTTGGTGCCTTCAGTAGCAGGACACTTAACAGGGGGCTGCCTCAGGCAGCCTATACTTAGCTATTAATTTTGACAAGAAAAGAAGAACTTTTTTTATAAGAATGTACAAGGGCTGCAGCAGGCTAGGTCTAATAGACATCTTTACTGCAGCTCCATCACTCCCAGCGGCGCAGTATACTCCCGTGCCCTGGTTGCTGGGTCACTGCAGCGGAGGCTCCGGTTTCTTCCTAAGGTCAGTCACACACACACCGCCCTCCGGGATCACGAGGCCGCTGATGAAAGGGAGGTAAGGGGCTTCTGTGCCCACACTATACCGTGATCCAGCATGGCTGTAGGGGGCGGGCCGTGTGCGCACTGGCGTGGACACTGATTACTGGGCAGCCGCTCCACTAGCCACCAGGGACAGTTAAGGAGCACAGCTCTGGGGGGTTTTCTCCTATATTAACCCCATTTTGTACTACCTGCAGTGCATTGTGATAGGTAATAGAGCCTGATTCAGGTTGGATTGCAATCACAATAAGCAATCCAACTGCAAAAATTGCTAAGAGCATACGCATGCGCCTGCATTTTCTGTGACTGTCAATCGGTGCGGGGGGGGGGGGGGGGTCAGCAACACTCCATTTCAAAGTCGGAGATGGAGCGGTGCGGGGGCAGGGCTTCAACGGAGAAACAGGAGGCGTGGTCTGAGCGGCTGCATGACATCACATGCAGCCGTTGCGATCACAAAAATGGTGGCGGCTTCCTGCGCACACGTACAGTCTGCACCAACAGGAGGCTAACCCATTTTTTATGATCACGCTGAACTGCACTGAGACTGCAATTTCAGCGTGGTCAAGAAGGGAGGCGGCATGCTGGGTGGCCATGCCCTGTGATGGGTGGCCCCAGCATGCGAACCAAAGGATTGCAAATTCTGTTACTTAGCAGAATTTGCAATCCTTACTGAATTAGGCCATTGATTACAAAATTGTAAACAATATTTGAAGTTTTTCTTCAGGGACTAACACAAAAGATGCTTGGGGCTACTAACACATGGGTAAGCCACGTAAAGCTTCCCATCGGTCAGTGGCATCACAACGGGGTTGCGGCACACACCCGAGTGTCACCCGCCAAGTGGGGTGACACCAAAGTGCCGGCTCTTCTTCAGTGACAGAATATGGGTGTTTTACTGTGACATTACGTGCAACACCCAGTTTCTGTCACTGTGCAGGAGCCAGCACCACCCACACACTAGTCCCCGGGTACAGCCCCCAACCCCCGGGATACCCGCAGCAACAAAATGGTGATTCAGGTCACGCCCCTACCTATGAGACCATGCCTCCTTTTTACCATTGCGCTGCTTATCTGCGCGCACTGCATTACAATCTCCCTCGCCGCCTCTCTGGGTGTCACCAGTGATAGTGACACCTCTGCCATGCTTGTAGCAGCTGGTCCTAAGATCTACGCCTCCAGCCCTGAGTGTTTTCCCTTGTGACTTGTTGATCATCATTGCGAAGCAGATGCTTACAGAAAACTGCAGGGGTTTAGATTGAAAAGAAAAACATTGACGAACCCATCAATTCAGCGACAGGGTCTGCCACACGACTGACTGAAATGACTGGTTGGTTTGGGCCCCCACCAAAAAAGAATCAATCAATCTCTCCTTGCACAAACTGGCTCTACAGAGGCAAGATGTCCACCTCATCATCCTCCGATTCCTCACCCCTTTCACTGTGTACATCCCCCTCCTCACAGATTATTAATTCGTCCCCACTGGAATCCACCATCTCAGATCCCTGTGTACTTTCTGGAGGCAATTGCTGGTGAATGTCTCCACGGAGGAATTGATTATAATTAATTTTGATGATCATCATCTTCTCCACATTTTCTGGAAGTAACCTTGTACGCCGATTGCTGACAAGGTGAGCGGCCGCACTAAACACTCTTTCGGAGTACACACTGGAGGGAGGGCAACTTAGGTAGAATAAAGCCAGTTTGTGCAAGGGCCTCCAAATTGCCTCTTTTTCTCCACCATTCTTTCAAAGGTGACAGAATCATATGCAGTGACAGTAGACGACATGTCAGTAATCGTTGCCAGGTCCTTCAGTCTGGACCAGATGTCAGCACTCACTCCAGACTGCCCTGCATCACCGCCAACGGGTGGGCTCGGAATTCTTAGCCTTTTCCTCGCACCCCCAGTTGCGGGAGAATGTGAAGGAGGAGCTGTTGACGGGTCACGTTCCGCTTGACTTGACAATTTTCTCACCAGCAGGTCTTTGAACCTCTGCAGACTTGTGTCTGCCGGAAAGAGAGATACAATGTAGGTTTTAAATCTAGGATCGAGCACGGCGGCCAAAATGTAGTGCTCTGATTTCAACAGATTGAATCCTGGTTAAGCAAATTAAGGGCTCCATCCACAAGTCCCACATGCCTAGTTGAATCGCTCTGTTTTAGCTCCTCCTTCAATGTCTCCAGCTTCTTCTGCAAAAGCCTGATGAGGGGAATGACCTGACTCAGGCTGGCAGTGTCTGAACTGACTTCACGTGTGGAAAGTTCAAAGGGTTGCAGAACCTTGCACAACGTTGAAATCATTCTCCACTGCGCTTGAGTCAGGTGCATTCCCCCTCCTTTGCCTATATCGTGGGCAGATGTATAGGCTTGAATGGCCTTTTGCTGCTCCTCCATCCTCTGAAGCATATAGAGGGTTGAATTCCACCTCGTTACCACCTCTTGCTTCAGATGATGGCAGGGCAGGTTCAGGAATGTTTGGTGGTGCTCCAGTCTTCGGCATGCGGTGGCTGAAGGCATAAAGTGGCCCGCAATTCTTCGTGCCACCGACAGCATCTCTTGCACGCCCCTGTCGTTTTTTAAATAATTCTGCACCACCAAGTTCAATGTATGTGCAAAACATGGGACGTGCTGGAATTTGCCCAGATGTAATGCACGCACAATATTGGTGGCGTTGTCCGATGTCACAAATCCCCAGGAGAGTTCAATTGGGGTAAGCCATTCTGCGATGATGTTCCTCAGTTTCCGTAAGTGGTTGTCAGCTGTGTGCCTCTTATGGAAAGCGGTGATACAAAGCGTAGCCTGCCTAGGAACGAGTTGGCAATTGCGAGATGCTGCTACTGGTGCCGCCGCTGCTGTTCTTGCTGCGGGAGGCAATACATCTACCCAGTGGGCTGTCACAGTCATATAGTCCTGAGTCTGCCCTGTTCTACTTAACCACAGACAAGTGGACATTGGGTACAACTGCATTTTTTAGGACACTGGTGACTCTTTTTCTGAGGTCTGTGTACATTTTCGGTATCGCCTGCCTAGAGAAATGGAACCTAGAGGGTATTTGGTACCGGGGACACAGTACCTCAATCAAGTCTCTAGTTGCCTCTAAATTAACGATGGATACCGGAACCACGTTTCTCACCACCCAGACCTGAGTTATCCGCTTTGCAGCAGGATGACTGCTGTGATATTTCATCTTCCTCGCAAAGGACTGTTGGACAGTCAATTGCTTACTGGAAGAAGTACAAGTGGTCTTCCGACTTCCCCTCTGGGATGACGATCGACTCCCAGCAGCAACAACAGCAGCGCCAGCAGCAGTAGGCGTTACACTCAAGGATGCATCGGAGGAATCCCAGGCAGGAGAGGACTCGTCAGACTTGCCAGTGACATGGCCTGCAGGACTATTGGCTCTCCTGTCTAAGGAGGAAATTGACACTGAGGGAGTTGGTGGTGTGGTTTGCAGGAGCTTGGTTACAAGAGGAAGGGATTTAGTGGTTAGTGGACTGCTTCCGCTGTCATCAAAAGTTTTTGAACTTGTCACTGACTTATGATGAATGCGCTGCAGGTGACGTATAAGGGAGGATGTTCCGAGGTGGTTAACGTCCTTATCCCTACTTATTACAGCTTGACAAAGGCAACACACGGCTTGACACCTGTTGTCCGCATTTGTGTACAGGATGCATACCTTCATGTCCCCATTTATCCACCTCATCAGGCGTAACTCAGATTTGCGGTACAGGACTGTCATTGCCAATTTCAGACGTTGCTGTTTGGTCTCTCCATGGCCCTGAGAATTTTCACCAACGTAATGGCGGAAATGATGGTGCTCCTGTGCAAGCAAGGTGTCACAATTATCCCGTACTTGGGCGATCTCATAAAAGCGAGATCAAGAGAGCAGTTGCTGAACAGCGTATCACTTTCACTGAAAGTGTTACAGCAACACGGCTGGATTCTCAATATCCCGAAGTCGCAGTTGATTCCTACTACTCGTCTGTCTTTCTTGGGCATGATTCTGGACACAGACCAGAAGAGGGTTTATCTCCTGATAGAAAAGGCCCAGGAACTCATGACTCTTGTCAGGAACCTATTGAAACCAAAACAGGTGTCAGTGCATCACTGCACTCGAGTCCTGGGAAAGATGGTGGCATCATACGAGGCCATTCCATTCGGCAGGTTCCATGCGAGGACTTTCCAATGGGACCTACTGGACAAGTGGTCCGGGTCACATTTACAGATGCATTGGTTGATCACCCTGTCCCCCAGGGTCAGGGTATCACTCTTGTGGTGGCTGCAGAGTGCTCACCTTCTCGAGGGACGCAGATTCAGCATTCAGGGCTGGATCCTGGTGACCACAGACGCAAGCCTCCAAGGTTGGGGAGCAGTCACACAGGGAAGAAATTTCCAAGGTCTTTGGTCAAGTCAAGAGACTTGTCTTCACATCAACATCCTGGAACTAAGGGCCATATACAATGCCCTACGTCAAGCGGAGACCTTACTTTGCGACCAACCGGTTCTGATCCAGTCAGACAACGTCACCGCAGTGGCTCATGTAAACCGCCAAGGCGGCACAAGAAGCAGAGTGGCGATGGCACAAGCCACCAGAATTCTTCGCTGGGTGGAGAATCACGCAAGCGCACTGTCAGCAGTGTTCATTCCGGGAGTGGACAACTGGGAAGCAGACATCCTCAGCAGACACGACCTACATCCGGGAGAGTGGGGACTTCATCAGGAAGCCTTTGCACAGATTACAAGTCGGTGGGAACTGCCACAGATAGACATGATGCCGTCCTGGCTCAACAAAAAGCTACAGAGGTTTTGCGCAAGGTCAAGAGACCCTCAGGCAGTAGCTGTAGACGCCCTAGTGACACCGTGGGTGTTCCGGTCGGTCTATGTATTTCCTCCTCTTCCTCTCATACCCAAGGTGTTGAGGATAATAAGACAAAGAGGAGTGAGAACAATCCTCATTGTTCCAGATTGGCCACGGAGGACCTGGTATCCGGATCTGCAGGAAATGCTCACAGAAGATCTGTGGCCTCTCCCTCTAAGACAGGACCTGTTGCATCAGGGGCCCTGTCTGTTCCAAGACTTACCGCGGCTGCATTTGACGGCATGGCGGTTGAATGCCGGATCCTAGCATTCCGGTTGAGGTCATCCCTACGCTGATAAAGGCTAGGAAGGATGTAACGTTAAAACATTACACCGTATATGGCGAAATTATGTTTCTTGGTGTGAGGCCAGGAATGCTCCTACGGAAGAATTCCATCTGGGCCGTTTCCTTCACTTCCTACAAACTGGAGTGAATTTGGGCCTAAAATTAGGCTCTATTAAGGTCCAGATTTCAGCCTTATCCATTTTCTTTCAAAAAGAATTGGCTTCTCTTCCAGAAGTTCAGACTTTTGTAAAAGGAGTGCTGCATATTCAGCCTCCTTTTGTGCCTCCGGTGGCACCTTGGGACCTTAACGTGGTGTTAAGTTTTCTAAAATTACACTGGTTTGAACCACTTAAAACAGTGGAGTTAAAATATCTCACATGGAAGGTGGTCATGTTATTAGCCTTGGCTTCGGCTAGGCGAGTGTCGGAATTAGCGGCTTTGTCACATAAAAGCCCATATTTGGTATTCCATGTGGATAGAGCGGAATTGCAGACCCGTCCTCAATTCCTACCAAAAGTGGTCTCATCTTTTCATATGAACCAACCTATTGTGGTGCCTGTGGCTACGCGTGACTTGGAGGATTCCGAGTTACTTGATGTGGTTAGGGCTTTGAAAATTTACGTGGCCAGGACGGCTAGAGTCAGGAAAACTGAAGCGCTGTTTGTCCTGTATGCAACCAACAAGATTGGTGCCCCTGCTTCAAAGCAGGCTATTGCTCGCCGGATTTGTAACACGATTCAGCAAGCGCATTCTATGGCTGGATTGCAGTTACTGAAATCGGTCAAGGCCCATTCCACGAGGAAAGTGGGCTCTTCTTGGGCGGCTGCCCGAGGGGTCTTGGCACTACAGCTGTGTCAAGCTGCTACTTGGTCGGGTTCACAGTCACACACCTTTGCAAAATACTATAAGTTTGATACCCTGGCTGAGGAGGAACTCATGTTTGCTCAATCGGTGCTGCAGAGTCATCCGCACTCTCCCGCCCGTTTTGGAGCATTGGTATAATCCCCATGGTCCTTACGGAGTCCCCAGCATCCTCTAGGACGTTAGAGAAAATAAGATTTTAAACCTACTGGTAAATCTTTTTCTCGTAGTCCGTAGATGATGCTGGGCGCCCGTCCCAAGTGCGGACTACTTCTGCAATACTTGTATATAGTTATTGCTTCAATAAGGGTTATGTTATAGTTGCATCGGTCCTGCACTGATGCTATGTTGTTTTTTCATACTGATAACTGGGTAGTTTATCACAAGTTATACGGTGTGATTGGTGTGGCTGGTATGAATCTTGCCCTGGATTAACAAATTCCTTTCCTCATACTGTCCGTCTCCTCTGGGCACAGTTTCTCTAACTGTGGCATAGAGGGAGGAGCCAGTGCACACCCAGAACTAAAGTCTTTCTTAAAGTGCCCATGTCTCCTGTGGAGCCCGTCTATCCCCATGGTCCTTACGGAGTCCCCAGCATCCTCTACGGACTACGAGAAAAAGATTTACCGGTAGGTTTAAAATCTTATTTTCTACTTTATTCTTTTCTATCCTAGTTTATTACGACCAACTCTCATCCAAGGAGTTTGATATTCTACTACCTGCATGCAATTTAAATTGCTTAAATTGTTTATATGGTTGATTTGTCCTTCACAATCCATAATCTGCAACTTGGATGTACTTGTGTCATTGAAAATCTTATAATAAAAATGTATATACAGATACTCAACCTGTATATTGAAAAAAAAAAAAAGTTATAAGACATATGCATTCAATATTTGAAGAAACAAAATAAAATAAAGCTATCTATTGGGTTTCACTAACAAGCACACTGGAAGACTTGACTACTGTTAAAAGACATGCATTACATGGTATAGAGCCACAAACCACAATGTAGTAAAATAAAAACAAACTTACATGTGTATCAAACCTATGTGAGGCTTACATTGATAGTGCAAGATCAACACTCTATCAACTGTGCAAACTAGACTGCACATAAATGCCATAAAATTTATCTGAGATTTTAGTAAATAAGGCCCGTTGCTGTCCGGGTCACGCAGCCGTCACGGCCCGCCCCCATACGGTCCGGTCATGTCTGCGTTGTCCTGACTGTGCCCCCAAAATGGCGGCACAACGCCGCTGGCCCGACTCCTCCTGCCCAGTGACCGCCTCTGCCTGTCAATCAGGCAGAGGCGCTCACTGGGCAGAGATGCTGATCGCATCTCTGGCATGTGCCGGTGCACTGCGGCACCAGCACACACGCACTTCAGACCTGATCTCCTGTTGTGTGAATATGCACAGCAGGGATCAGGTCTGAATTAGGCCCTATATACAGCTGTCAGTAAGGCAGGGATGTGCTGCTGCCAGTGAGGCAGGGATGTGCTGCTGGTAGTGAAGCAGTGATGTGCTGCTGTCAGCGAAGCAGTGCTGTGCTGCTGTCAGCGAGACAGGGATGTGCTGCTGTCAGCGAGGCAGGGATGTGCTGCTGTCAGCGAAGCAGGGATGTGCTGCTGTCAGTGAAGCAGGGATGTGCTGCTGTCAGCGAGGCAGGGATGTGCTGCTGTCAGCGAGGCAGGGATGTGCTGCTGTCAGCGAGGCAGGGATGTGCTGCTATAAGTGAGGTAGGGATGTGCTGCTGTCATTGAAGCAGGAATGTGCTGCTGCAGTGAGGCAGAGATATGCAGCCCACTATCTCCCTATCACCCCTGCCTGAGTCACACACTTTCCCTGTCACCCCTGCCTCAGTTACCCACTATCTCCCAGTCACCGCTGCCTCAGTCAACCACTATATCTGCGATCCCTGCCTCAGTCACCCACTATACCAGTCACCCCTGCTTTAGTCACCCACTGTCACCCTATCACCCCTGCTTCAGTCACCCACTATCCCTGTCAACCCTGCCTCAGTCACCCACTATCTCCCAGTCACCCCTGCCTCAGTCAGCCACTATCCCTGTCACCCCTGCCTCAGTCTCTTACTGTCCCTGTCACCCCTGCCACAGTCATCCACTATCTCCCTATCACCCCTGCCTTAGTCATTTATTATACCTGTCACCCACTTTCTTCCCATACTTACCCAACCCCTTCCTATCACCCCTCCCTCAGTAACCCACTATCTCCCTGTCACCCACTATCTCCCAGTCACCCCGGCCTCAGTCACCCACTATCTCCCACTCATACATGCTTCAGTCACCCACTATCTCCCAATCATCCCTGCCTCAGTCACCTACTGACACCAGTGCAGACATTTCTGCTGCGGCCTCTCCACTCTGCAGCGTGAACGTCCTGACGACTGAGGAAATCCGCTTCCTAGTTGAGGACTCCGGGAATGAACACTGCCGATATTGCTGTCAGATGACTTTCTACCCAACGGAGGATTTTTGATACTTCCAGCTTTGCCATGCAGTTTCGAGTGCCGCCTTGATGATTTGTGTACACTACCGTGGTGGCGTTGTCAGATTGTACTTGAACAGGCCTGTTCTGTACTAGAGGCAGGGCCAGTGTCAATTAATTGAACACTGCCTGCAATTCCAGAATGTATATCAGGAGGAGAGATTCCTCCCTGGTCCACCGACCCTGGAGAAAGTGTTGCTCCAACACCATGGCCCAGCCCAAAAGACTGGCATCCATTGTCAGGAGGACACAGTTGGAGATCCAGAAGGGATGGCCCCTGCTCAACTGTTGGTCCTGTAGCCACCAGCTCAGTGTCAGACGAACCTCCGGAGTCAAGGAGATCATTTGAGACATCATCCGATGAGGCAGGCCGTCCCACTTGGAGAGGATTAACCTCTGCAGAGGGCGGTAATGAAATTGAGCGTACTCTACCATATCGAAAGCCGACACCATGAGGTCTAGTACTTGCATCGCTGTGTGTATCAACACTCTTGGGCGAGAGAGGACGATACTGTCCTGAATTTTCAGGACTTTCTCTGGAGACAGAAACAATTGTTGGCTGTGTGTGTCCAGCAGTGCCCCTAGGTGCACAATGTTCCGAGCAGGGACCAGCGAGGACTTTTTTCAGTTGATGAGCCACCCGTGGAATTTTAGGAATTGGACCGCCAGTTCCAGATAACTGTGGAGAACCTCTTGGGAGTTCACCAGGATCAGCAAGTCGTCCAGATTTGGCAGGATCCTGATTCTCTGATGGTGAAGGGTCGTCATCACGGCCATGACCTTGGTGAATATCCGAGGTGCCGTGGCCAAACCAGAAGGCAGGACTTGAAATCCAAAAACAAACCAGGCACAACACTGCTTAGCTTCCATCATCAGATGAGATTGGACCAGTGGCGTAACTACTGCCCCCGCAGTCCTCGCGGTGGCTTGGGGGCGAGGGGCTGCGGGGGCGCCACTGATTTACAGCAGACTGACATGCGGACGAGCGTCCGCATGTCAGTCTGCAGTCTCCTTCCCTCCGCCGCTTTTTGGAGGGACACGGAGGGCACACAGTGCGCCTCCCTGTGTCCCTCCTGCTGCATCATCTCCGGCGGCCGCGGGTCTAATAGGGGGAAGTGCCGTCCGTGAGCTCTAATTGGCTCACGAACCGGCACTTCCCCCTATTAGACCCGCGGCCGCCGGAGATGATGCAGCAGGAGGGACACAGGAGAGACGAGCTGTGCCCTCCGTGTCCCTCCAAAAAGCGACGGCGGGGGGGGGGTAAATATCTGGCACTGGGGGCATATATGGCACAGGGGGGGGGGAGGAATATCTGGCACTGGGGCATTTCTGGCACTGGGGGGAATATCTGGCACTGGGGGCATATCTGGCACTGGGGGGGATATCTGGCACTGGGGCATATATGGCACTGGGGGGGGAATATCTGGCACTGGGGGCATATATGGCACTCGGGGGGGGGATCTGGCACTGGGGGCATATATGGCACGGGGGGCATATATGGCACTGGGGGGAATATCTGGCACTGGGGGCATATATGGCACTGGGGGGGAATATCTGGCACTGGGGGCATATGTGTACCTGGCACATGGGGGGGACGACTATATTTGGCACTGGGGCATGTAAGTACCTGGCACCGTGGGGGAATATCTGGCACTGGGGACATATGTGGCACTGGGAGCACAGCCCTAGCAACAAGGACTACCTCCTAGCAACGAGCATGACACCCAGTGCATGAAACATCTGGCAACGAGCATGACACCCAGTGCATGAAACACCTGGCAACGAGCATGACACCCAGTGCATGAAACCCCTGGCAACGAGCATGACACCCTGAGCATGAAAACCCCTGGCACCGTGCATGGAACCAAGAGCATGAAACCCCTGGCAACGAGCATGACACCCAGTGCATGAAACCCCTGACAACGAGCAGGTAATTGAAAAGTAATTAGAAGCCTTACTGTAGGACTTAATGTGTAATGGGCATTACGGTGTGTGGCATAATGTATCACGGACATTGCGGTGTGTGTCATAATGTGTCGCAGGCATTACGGTGTATGGTATACTATATCGCGGGCATTGTGATATGTGGTATAATGTCTCAGGGTCATTGCAGTGTGTGGCATAATGTATCACGGACATTGCGGTGTGTGTCATAATGTGTCAGGCATTACGGTGTGTGGTATACTATATCACGGGCATTGTGGTATGTGGTATAATGTCTCAGGGTCATTGCAGTGTGGCATAATACATAACGGGCATTGCGATGTGTGGCATAGGGTATAACGGGCAGGGCATTGCGGTATGTGTCACAGGCATTACGGTGTATGGTATACTATATCACGGGCATTGTGGTCTAATGTCTCAAGGTCATTGCAGTGTGTGGCATAATGTGTCACAGGCATTGTATGTGCTATAATGTATCGGGCATTGCAGTGTGTGGCATAATGTATCACGGACATTGCGGTGTGTGTCATAATGTGTCACAGACATTGTATGTGCTATAATGTATCAGGGGCATTGCAGTGTGTAGCATAATGTATAACGGCATTGCGATTCCTGTCATAATGTGTCACAGGCATTACGGTGTGTGGCATAATGTGTCACAGACATTACGGTGTGTGGCATAATGTGTCGGTGGCATTACAGTGTGTGCATATTGTGTCGTGCATTATTGTGTGCGGCATAATGTCTAAGGGCCATTGCAGTATGTGGCATAATGTATACTGGGCATTACTATAAGGAGGAAAAATGACAAATAATGTAAGGGGCATGAATCAGGATTATTTTTCTTTCCTGTGGTGGCCAACGTATGGGCGTGCAGGTTGCAAAACTGGGGTATAAGGTAGTCTTTTCCTGCAATGCCACGCCCCTTTATGTGAAACCACGCCCACTCCAACAAAACCACGCCCCTTTTTTGACGCGCGCGCCTTAGGCGCGCGCATATTTATCCCTTTCTTGCTCCCAATTATGGAGCATGAAGGGGGGGGGGGGGGGGGGGCGCCGAAGAATTTCTTGGCTTGGGGGAGAAAAATTTCTAGTTACGCCACTGGATTGGACATATCCAGTGTGATGCGGCTGTAGATGATTTTTGCTGTTTCTAACTTCTACATCAATGAATAAGTTTCAAAATAGAATGCATCAAGAGAACGGTGTTGGTAGTATAAAACTACCTACAGCACCTGGTATTCCCAGGTGGTCTCACATCCAAGAACAAACCAGGCCTAAGATCAGGTGATATTGGGCATATACAGTGTGGTGTGGCTGTAGATGAGCTTAGTGGTTTCTGTTAGAGTTCTTCTACTTCTAACTACTCGTACATAAATGAATAAGCGGACGATTTATTAAACCTGGTGAAATGATAATTTGCATGGTGATAAAGTACCAGCCAATCAGCTCCTAATTGCCATGTCACAGGCTGGGTTTGAAAAATGACAGTTAGGAGCTGACTGGCTGGTACTTTATCACCTTGCACTTTATCAGTTCACCAGGCTTAATAGATCTGCCCCAATGTTTCAAAATGGAATGCATCAAGAGAACGGTGTTGGTATTGTAAAAATACACACAACTCCTGGTATTTCCTGGTGGTCTCCCATCCAAGTACTAAAACCAGGACCAACACTGCTCAGCTTCCATGATCAGGAGAGATTGGGCAAATCCAGTGTGCTGTGGCTGTAGATGAGCTCGTGGTTTCTGTTAGAGCTCTTCTACTTCTAACTTCTGGTACATAAAAGAATATGTGTAAAAATTAAATGTACAGTACCAAGAAAAGGGTGTTGATAGTTTAAAAACACCTAAAGAATCTGATAATACATGGATGGGAGACTGCTTGGTAGTAACAAAGTCCAATACTGCTTTGCTTCAAAGATCAAATGAGATTGGGCATATCCAGTGTGGTGTGGCTTTAGATAAGCTTTGTGGTTTCTGTTAGAGCTCTTCTACTTCTAACTACTGGTACATTAATGAATATGTATAAGGTTGTAGTTTATCCAATATCCCTTTACTACCTTACCTCCCCCCCCCCCTCCCCTCCCCTCCCCTCCCCTCCTTATAGCTTCCTTTGTTCTCTCCTCCTCGTGTGTGCGTTATTTGTTTTCTCATACGTCCTAGAGGATGCTGGGATCACATTAAGAACCATGGGGTATAGACGGGATCCGCAGGAGACATGGGCACTTTAAGACTTTCAAAGGGTGTGAACTGTCTCCTCCCTCTATGCCCCTCCTCCAGACTCCAGTTTTAGAATTGTGCCCAGTGAGACTGGATGCACTACAGGGGAGCTCTACTGAGTTTCTCTGAAAAGACTTATGTTAGTTTTTCTTATTTTCAGGGAGGCTGCTGGCAACAGTCTCCCTGCTTCGTGGAACTTAGGGGAGAGAAGTATGACCAACTTCTAGTGAGTTCAATGGCTCTGCTTCTGGCTGACAGGACACCATTAGCTCCTGAGGGTGCTGATCGCTGGGTATGCCTAGATGCCCACTCCCGTAGCCTGCCATCACCCCCTTACAGAGCCAGAAGTCAGAAGACAGGCGAGTAGCAGAAGAACAGAAGACTTCTTCTCCAGTGACGGCATTCTGAGGTACCACGCAGCGAGCGGAATGCTGTGCGCCATGCTTCCACACAAACACAGGCACTGCAGGGTGCAGGGCATGTGGGTGGGTGGGGGGGGGGCACCGTGGGCAGCATAAATTCCTCACAAAAGGCTGGCAAAAGTGGACATTAGTGCCTGGGCACTGTCCTTACCCCGCCAGCGTAATTAATTATTTGTTTCTGAGCGGGACAGAAGCGTGCCATTACAGCGGCGGGGCTTCTTCCTCACCTCACCAGCACATCTATAGAGCGTTACAAGTCTATCACTATAGAGTTTATTATTTCCCAGACTGTGTACTTTTGGCGCTGGGTTGTGAGCTGAAAAATCCTCTCTGTCCCTCTGACAGATTTACTGTAGGTCTATCCCCCATAAGCCGATGTGTCTGTGGGTACTTGGTACATGTGTGTCAACATGTCGGTGGCTGAATGTTTTTCCCAAGAGGAAACTATATTAGGAATGCAGACATATGATGGTGGCCCTGTTGGCACCACCAATAACTGACTGGGTGAAAGTTTCAATAATATCAGAGTGAGGTTGGATAAATCTGTGTCCCAGACACAGACGTAGAGAATAGATGTGATGGCGTTACCTATGGAGAAGCTGCGACATGACATCCTAGGACACGATACTGCACCATGCATCACCGTTATATTTCAGTGTGCCTTGTCAATATTTAAATCTTGTTCTGTGAGACGTGAGTTGTAAATTGCTAGGAGGTAGTCCTTGTTGCATGGCTGTTGAACACCGGATCCTGAAGGAAAAGGGCATTCCGGAGGAAGTCATTCCTACGCTGATCAAAGCCAGGAAGGACGTGACCGCAAAACATTATCACCACATATGGCGAAAATATGTTGCTTGGTGTGAGGACAGGAAGGCCCCAACGGAGGAATTTCAACTGGGTCGATTCCTGCACTTCCTACAGTCAGGGGTGAATATGGGCCTCAAATTGGGGTCCATTAAGGTCCAGATTTCGGCTCTGTCGATTTTCTTCCAAAAAGAACTGGCTTCCCTGCCGGAAGTTCAGACTTTTGTTAAAGGAGTGCTGCATATTCAGCCTCCTTTTGTGCCTCCAGTGGCACCTTGGGATCTCAACGTGGTGTTGGATTTCCTTAAATCACATTGGTTTGAGCCACTTAAAACCGTGGAGTTAAAATATCTCACGTCGAAAGTGGTCATGCTATTGGCCCTGGCTTCGGCCAGGCGTGTGTCAGAGTTGGCGGCTTTGTCATGTAAAAGCCCTTATGTGATTTTCCATATGGATAGGGTGGAATTGAGGACTCATCCCCAATTTCTGCCTAAGGTGGTTTCAGCGTTTCATTTGAACCAACCTATTGTGGTGCCTGCGGCTACTCGGAACTTGGAGGATTCCAAGTTGCTGGATGTAGTCAGGGCCCTGAAAATTTATGTTTCCAGAATGGCTGGAGTCAGGAAAACTGACTCGCTGTTTATCCTCTACGCACCAAACAAGATGGGTGCTCCTGCTTCAAAGCAGACTATTGCTCGCTGGATATGTAGCACAATTCAGCTTGCACATTCTGCGGCGGGACTGCCGCATTCTAGATCAGTAAAAGCCCATTCCACGAGGAAGGTGGGCTCTTCTTGGGCGGCTGCCCGAGGGGTCTCTGCTTTACAACTTTGCCGAGCTGCTACTTGGTCGGGGTCAAACACATTTGCAAGATTTTACAAGTTTGACACCCTGGCTGAGGAGGACCTGGAGTTCGCTCATTCGGTGCTGCAGAGTCATCCGCACTCTCCCTCCCGTTTGGGAGCTTTGATATAATCCCCATGGTCCTTATGGAGTCCCAGCATCCACTTAGGACGTCAGAGAAAATAAGATTTTACTCACCGGTAAATCTATTTCTCGTAGTCCGTAGTGGATGCTGGGCGCCCATCCCAAGTACTTGTACATAGTTATTGTTAACAAAAGGGTTATTGTTGAGAGCCATCTGTGCAGAGGCTCCGTTGTTGTCATACTGTTAACTGGGTATAATATCACGAGTTGTACGGTGTGATTGGTGTGGCTGGTATGAGTCTTACCCGGGATTCAAAATCCTTCCTTAGTGTCAGCTCTTCCGGGCACAGTATCCTAACTGAGGTCTGGAGGAGGGTCATAGGGGGAGGAGCCAGTGCACACCAGGTAGTCCTAAAGCTCTCTTTAGTTGTGCCAAGTCTCCTGCGGAGCCGCTATTCCCCATGGTCCTTACGGAGTCCCAGCATCCACTACGGACTACGAGAAATAGATTTACCGGTGAGTAAAATCTTATTTTATATATATATATATATATATATATATATATGACTTGGGGTTTGTTTTATTAGATAGAGCATGTCCCTGTGAAGTGCCTTTTGGGGTTGTGGTTTTTCAGAAAGTTACAGGTTTTTTTTAATTAAGAGAAATATGCCCCATTATAGAGATCGGACATTTCAATTTGTTGCGCCTGCGCAGTGGCCGCCAGCAGGGGGTGTACTAGAGTGCCTTCTCTTGAGAGCCGCAATGTGGCTGCCTTCTCCCCGGTTATTCTGTAAATAGGAAAATAACCTCACAGGTTCACATAGGGCAGAGTTGCCACTACTAGTGCAGGGCTGTAACTTACAGTACTAAGGAAAAGCCATATACTAAAGCGGCACGGTGACCTCACCCCTCTCAGAGACACCAGGGCGCAGCACACTGGTACACACACCTGTTAGCTCAGGGCAGCACTATAGGACCCTCCTGTAATGCTGTGCTGGCGGCGTGTAGTGATCAGGGCACTGGGAGACTGGCTGGCTGGTCTCCGTCTCTGTTGCCTATAGAACTTCCACCTCTGTTATATATCAGGGCTGCTCTCCTGTTGTTATGATTCCAATACTCTGGTCTGGGGATATCTTATAGCAAGGACCTGAGTACTGGAACGTAATGCTTGGAAAGGGAGTGGGAACGGGAATAGCCCCTGGCGCCCTATCTCCGTTGTCTCGCCCGTGCTGTCAGAAATCTCTTGCGAGACTATGGTTGCTTGGGCCCATGGCAGCCGCGTTTGAAGGGCGGATTACGTCTGCCCAACTCCGATGCCCCCTCAGGTCTTAATGGGAGACAAAGAGAAATCCGAGACAGGGTGATAACAAGGGGCCCTCTACTAAACAACAAAGCCAGGGGCTCAAAACTAACTTTAAACTAGAGTATGTGCGGAAAACCGCCAGGGAAAAGGACAACCAAAATACCCACTTGTCCACTCTTCTACCCGGCACCGGCGAGTTCCGGAGAGGAGTGTGGGAGCGTAAACCTCCGCAAATGCACCAACACAGAATACAAAATAAAGCGGCCTAGGCCGCAGCACGCGGCAGAGCCGCCACTCACGAAAACCACACGAGATCCTCTAGCGACTGTTGCGGGTAAATGAGGACTGGAAGACTCCTTGGGAAGAGATGACAACACTAAGATTCAGGAACTCTGACGACAGGAATGACCGGACACAGCAGAACTGGAACAGACATCAGCAA
The DNA here is from genome assembly GCF_028390025.1 of Pseudophryne corroboree. Taxonomy (NCBI): domain Eukaryota; kingdom Metazoa; phylum Chordata; class Amphibia; order Anura; family Myobatrachidae; genus Pseudophryne; species Pseudophryne corroboree. The sequence continues at coordinate 99,510 of NW_026968174.1, read as the reverse complement.
ACCAAAGCAGCATGCAGGAAGCTACTACCGGCGTCTGTGTGAAGCACTGAGAAGGTATTTAGCAGGGAGTCCTTCAATCAGAAGTTCAGAGCCTGATTAGCACAATGCCGTGCAGCTGCCTTGCTGCACGACCAGAAGACAAGTGTGTGTGTGTAGTTCACTTGATTGACCCTGCAAGGGGAGCGCAGTCCGTCCGTGGCGTCCCCGTTGCTAGGGTCCAGGCGGCTCAGCGCGCCCGGCGTCCTAGCGTTGCTAGGGAGCCGGCGGCTAGCACGCTCGGCGTCCCTAGTTGCTAGGCGCCGGGCCGCGAGGACATCGCGGACCACGGCGCCTAACACCTGTGTGTTCTCTTCCTCTCCTACCTCACACTGGAACTGGCCGCCCAGAGAACGAGAGGGCAGCGGCTGACATCAGAGAGGGTGCAGCAATCTGTGTGGGCAGAGCCCCTCACAGCAAGGTGTCCTTATGCTGTGCCCCGTGTAATCACTGTGATCCATACAGACTCTCACCCTGGTATGCTCTCTATTATTTATTTTTTTACACTGCGGCATGCTCGAGGGAAGGGAGCAGGCACCACCCCACCGCCACTACTCCTCCGCCAGCATCACTGCCGAGCCGGTCAGTGTTCCGGCGGCAATGAGCAGTAGGCAGCCACCAGCAACAACAGTCAGGAAGCTGTTACTCCCGGCAGCAGTAGCGTCAAGCTGCAATTCAGCCAGCGGCACGATGATCCGGGAGACAGTGGCAGCACAGGGAAGCAGTACCCCCTCCAATCGCAGCACCAACTAGGAGACTGAGGCAGCAACCTGCCCCCAGCAGCAGCACCACCCTGATGATAGGTAAGATGCATTTTGGTGTCACAAGAAGGTGGCCGGAGTAGTGGCTGGCTGTGGTCACACCCCGGGGAAAAGTGATAGTGATTTCAGTGTTCCCTTGCGCGGGGATTGGATGTGTAGATGTATGGAGGCTATGTATGTATAGATGTGAGCGGCAGTGTGCGGATGTATGAGAGCGGCAGTGTGCGGATGTATGAGAGCGGCAATGTACGGCTGTATAACTGCGTCGGTGTGCGGCTGTATGAGTGCGATGGTGTGCGGCTGTATGCGTGCGGCGGTGTGCTGCTGTAAGAGTGCGGCAGTCTGCGGCTGTAAGAGTACGGCTGTAAGAGTGCGGGGTTGTACGGATGTATGAGAGCGGGGTTGTACGGATGTATGAGAGCGGGGTTGTACGGATGTATGAGAGCGGGGTTGTACGGATGTATGAGAGCGGCAGTGTATGGATGTATGAGAGCAACAGTGTACAGTTGTGTGAGAGCGGCAGTGTGCGGATGTATGAGAGTGGCGGTGTACGGATGTATGAGAGCGGCAGTGTATGGATGGCAGCGTCATAGGGAGGGATGTCGGAATGCTGTTATAGGGTTCCTAATACAAAATGCCACGTTGGGCTTGATGGGCAGGTAGTGCGGCAAGCACACCCAAATTGGCATCTGACGTCGCCTGCAGTCCACACTGTTGTGAGGAGTCAGAGTTAATTTTGACTGTGTAGTGTACTCACAGAGGACCTACCGCCCGTCCCCTCCTCGCATCTGAGCAGCAGGTCAGGCTCTTATTTTCTTTTTAATCAGGAGAGGCCGAGTGAACTGTGAGCAGGGGGGCAGAGCTACATGGGACCCAGAGGGGCTGCTGTGCTGTCAGAGAGGGAGAGGAAGAGAGAGATGAAGCTACTGCAGATCCCCAGCTGATTGTGAGGTGCCGGGTTGAAGGGTGATGTGATCACCCTTCTCCCTCGCTGCCGCTGGGGACCGCATCTAGGCTTCCTCCATCGAGGGCATGCGGCGCAGCAGTGGGCAGTGTGTAATGAGTTTGTCTGACTCATTATACTGCTGCCTGTTGTGGACACCTCCGTCCGTACGGACTGGTGTACATGCCCAGCACAGAGGTGACAGTGTTGGTGGAAGTGCTGCCCAGTTCTGACCCTGCAGGCCTCCCTGATCTGACTGCGGCCGCTGCTACTGCTGCGGCCCGAAACCCCTGCCGGTCCCCTCCATAGACTTCTGCCTGTCCAGCGCTGAGGTACTAGGGGTATCCCAGCTGCGGGAAGGGTATGTCTCTGGCTTTCTCTCCGGCAGGGGAAGGTGACAGCGGCGGAGGAAGTGTTGCCCACCTCAGACACTGCAGGCCTCCCCGATCCAGCTGCGGCCACAGCTGATGCTGCCAGAACCCCCTGCTGGTCTCCTTTGTTGACTGCCGCATGGCCAGTGCTGAAGTACTGGGGGTAGGCCAGCTACGGGAAGAGTGTCTCTGCCTCGGGCTCTCTCTCTCTGTCAGGGGAAGGAAGGGCTGATTCTCTGGCACAACAGGGAGGGCTAGGCTGCAGGAACACAGCACTGGAAGAAACAGGAGGCCGAACTCATGACCAAAAAGTGAGCAGTGCAGTGATCAGCCCCCTAGTCTTTCCCTCTCTCTGGGTGCAGAGCTGTATTCTACAGAGAGAGCTGGGATGGGAAGAAGGGGAACGGCACCTGACACACATACACGCGCGGCACCTGACACACACATACACGCGCAACACCTGACACACACACATACACGTGCGGCACCTGACACACACACACGTAGCATCAGACACAATAAAATAAACATGCAGCACCTGACCCACACATACACGCGCAACACCTGACACACACACATACACGTGCGGCACCTGACACACACACACGTAGCATCAGACACAATAAAATAAACATGCAGCACCTGACCCACACATACACGCGCAACACCTGACACACACACATATACACGTGCGGCACCTGACACACACACGTACCATCAGACACAATAAAATAAACATGCAGCACCTGACACATGCATATACACGCAGCACCTGACACATGCATATACACGCAGCACCTGACACATACATATACACGCACACCATCAGACACACACATACACACGCAGTGCCTTACTCACACACACATAGACACGTGCAGCACCTGACACAGACATACGTATTCATGCACAGCACCAGACATACACTTGTACACACGCGGAGCACCTGATACTCACACACATATACACCCGCAACACCTGACACACACACACACACACACGTGCGGCAGCTGACGCATACACACGCACCATCAGACACACTCATATATACACGCAGCACCTGACACACACATACACACAGGAGCTGACACACACATACACAGGCAGCACCTGACACACACACACATATACACGCGCAGCACCTGACACCACGCACTCACACGTACAAGCAATGCATTTCACGCCTACCTCCAGCCTCAGTTACAGGCTGCTGCCGCCTACCCCCCTCCCTGCATCAGCTGCAAAGGCAGCAAAATATTTTGACCAAAGTCTAAAGGCCCGTACACATTAAACGATGTCGCTCTGTGAGCGACATCGTCTAATGTTTCCCCTCCCGGGCCGGCCGGCGGCCGACTGTACACACTGAGCGATATGACCGCTCATATCGCTCAGTGACGTCACGCCCCCGCCAGCCCTGCATGAAGGTCGTGGACGACAGTCCACATCCTTCCTGCATGCCCTACCGACAGCGAAGATTGTTGCCGACCCGCGGGGCCGCGCATCGTTTGTCGCTGGCTGCATACACATTTAACGATAAAATGAGCGACGTCGCTCATTAAATCGTTAAGTGTGTACGGACCTTAAACAATTTGGTTTGGTTAATAAAATAATTTTGCACAGAACAGTGATGTTATACGAACATTTTCATTAAACATTTAAAAAATCAAATGTTTATTCTTACAGTGAAATTTTACATTTCTGAATAAAAAAAATAAATTTAAAAAAAGCGATGAAATTCCATAGACAAAAAACCTTATGGTTTCACATGTCCCATTAAGGCTTCTTAGACATGATCGAAATTTCAGAAACCTGTTGTAACTCTTCCACTCAAACTCCAAAAAGCAATGAAATTCCGATCATTAAGGCTGACGCCTTAATGGACGTGTTCCTTGCGCAATACAGATATGGTATGCCATCACAGCCTGTGGGTAAGTGCAGATTCAGCACTCTCACAGAGTGAGATTGCTGTCACTCACACAATGGTGGAGCTGCTAATTCACAGATGTGTGTGCTCATTGGAATACACACATGCAGTCTATGCAACTGAAGGTCTGAGCGGAAGACAAAGCTGCTCAGATGAGGTAAGAGTGTTGTTGATTGGAGGGAGGAGAGCAGTGTGGATGGGGGAACAGAAGTGTGTGGATAGAGGGAACACTAAGCAGCACTAATGGGGGGGACAGAGAAACACAGGGGGTAATTCAGACCGCAGCAGCAGCAGCGATTGCAGTCTGAATTAGTTTGTGAGGTGCGCACGTGCAATGGCCGCACTGCGCGTGCGTACCCCAGGAGCCCAGTGAGATGCTATCACCCTGCCTGATTGATAGGCAGAGGTGGTTGCGGGGAAGGAGGGGGGCGTGCAAACAGCGTTAGAATGCCATTGGCAGGGCATGGTCTGCACAACGGAGGCGTTTCCGGACCACTGGGGGGTGGGCTGTGGCGGTTATCCCCCTGCCAAGAGCGCAGGATCCACTAAATTTACCTTCAGGATGTCAGCTACATGAATAGGGTAAGAGTGGTGTGGATAGGGGGTAGATTAAGCAGCAAGTATGGGAAGGGAGACAGAGCGGTGCAGATGGGGGAAATGGTGCAGATGGGTTGAAAACACTGGCATGGATGGGTAGAAAACTGGTGCAGATGGGAGAGAAGACAGTGTGCCATGTACTGGAGGAGGCAGAGTGACGTTGAAGAAGGAAACACTGAGCAGCACAGAGAGAAGGAAACGGTGGTACAGACAATGCACAGGTGGGGAAAGACAGATGGTACAGATAAGTTAGTACAGACTAGCACAGATGGGAGAACACAGCAGTAGGGATTGGGGAAGACCGGGCAGCATGGGGGTGTATAGGGGAAGTAAGTGTAGATGCATAGACCGTAGATGGGGTATTATAGTTTAGCAATTAACCAAGATGTTTGAGGGAGCTAAATGTGTATACTAAGTGAGATGGATGTATGGAGTTAGAAGGATGTTGTAACAAGGTGGCTTTGTTGTGTTGACTGAATGGGATGGTTGTGGGCACTGCGTGGGATGGGAGCACCACAAAACTGCTCAGACCTTCAGTTGCATAGACTGCATGTGTGTATTCCAATGAGCACACAAATCTGTGAATTAGCAGCTCCACCATTGTGTGAGTGACAGCAATCTCACTCTGTGAGAGTGCTGAATCTGCACTTACCCACAGGCTGTGATGGCATACCATATCTGTATTGCGCAAGGAACACGTCCATTAAGGCGTCAGCCTTAATGATCGGAATTTCATTGCTTTTTGGAGTTTGAGTGGAAGAGTTACAACAGGTTTCTGAAATTTCGATCATGTCTAAGAAGCCTTAATGGGACATGTGAAACCGTAAGGTTTTTTGTCTATGGAATATATATATATATATATCACAAACATATATGATTCATACATATATCACACACACATACATGATACATACATGAGAAAGACCTGGGATGGTGATGAGGCCAGGGCCCCCTGCTGATGTTGCATTGAGGAAGGCAGTGTTCCAGGGCGGATGCCAGTCGGGGAGAGCGCCGCGCAGCCCGGGAAAAATACTGCTGAGGAGCTACATCTGGAAGAGCCCCTGGGAGGGAGAGTGCCACATGCCCCATCCTGCGCGGCAGACTCTGCAGGCCTGCACATGGGAAGGGAGGTCTCTGGCCACACATACTCACCCTTCTGCTGAAGCCCCGCTGCTGTCCCCATCAGCGATCTCCAGCGGGGAGCGGGGCCAGGATGAACCTCAACCTGTGAGAACTATCTTCATGATCAAGAGATCTCATATGCAAGATAAGTATGTGTTGGGATAGGGCTGGGGAGGGCGGCTGCTCGGGCACACCCCCGTCAAGTTAAGGAGATTTAACTGAGGAAGCACAAGGGAACTCTCGTCTGGGGACAACAACTGCAGGGAGAACACATCTTTTCAGATGAACATGGGAGGGCGGAAGGCTGCCTAATACTGAAGCACCCTCAGACATTAAACCATATGCAACAACTATTGCAATCATTCCTGGGGGAAGGTCTGCAGCAGACGGATTTGCATACGGTGATGTCATCCAAGCAGTGGGCCAAAGTTGGCTGGAACCCTCATCTGTATATGAAAAGAGAAAAGGGGCATGCAGGGCATGGCGGCCTTTTGCGGCGCTTGTATAACCCCAAGTTTGCATTAAACACCCCCACCCTCCTTCGGTGTGGGGCTCATGTTGGCCATGCCCAAGCCCCTGAAGCATTCAAGCTGATTTCTTGCAGCAGCTGGGCACTGTAACAGCTTCAGAGCTGCTCTACAAGACAAGTAAAAGGGTGTGGGCCCTGCAGCACCACCTGTAGTTTGCATACACACATATATAGGACAGCATCTCTTATATGCCCCAGGGTCAATAAAATAGTATCCTTGTCTAGGCTATCCATCCCCTCAGATAAGGTATTTGTCCATGCCGCTACAGCACTACACACCCAGGCCGACGCAATTGCCGGTCTGAGTAAGGTACCTGAATGTGTATAAATGGACTTCAGGGTAATCTCCTGTTTGCGGTCAGCACACTCTTTGAGGGTAGCCGTATCCTGGGACGGGAGGGCTACCTTCTTGGATAAGCGTGTTAATGCTTTGTCCACCCTAGGGGAGGATTCCCATCGTAACCTATCCGTTGATGGGAAAGGATACGCCATAAGAATCCTTTTGGAAATCTGCAGTCTTTTATCTGGAGATTCCCAAGCTTTTTCACATAACTCGTTCAGCTCGTGTGAGGGGGGAAAGGTTACCTCAGGCTTCTTACCCTTGTACATATGTACCCTCTTGTCAGCGACAGGGGGTTCCTCTGTGATGTGCAAAACATCTTTTATTGCCATAATCATAAATCGAATGGATTTTGCCAATTTTGGCTGTAACTTTGCATCATCGTAATCGACACTGGAGTCAGAATCCGTGTCGGTATCTGTGTCAACAATCTGGGATAGTGGGCGCTTATGAGACCCTGACAGTCCCTGCAACATAGGATCAGGCATGGGTTTAAACCCTGACTGTCCCAAAGCTTCTGCCTTGTCTAATCTTTTGTGCAATGAGTTTACACTAGCATTTAAAACATTCCACATATCCATCCAATCAGCTGTCGGCGGAGACACCACATTCATTTGCTCCCGCTCCTCTCTAATATAGCCTTCTTCCTCAGACATGTCGACACACGTGTACCGACACACTACACACACAGGGAATGCTTTTTCTGAAGACAGTTTCCCCACAAGGCCCTTTGGAGAGACAGAGAGAGAGTATGCCAGCACACCCCCCAGCGCTATATAACCCAGGAATAAAACAGTAACTTAATGTTTGCCCAGTAGTGCTGCTGTATGTAATTTGCGAATTATGTGCCCCCCCCCTCTTTTCGACCCTCTTGTCTAACGTGGTATAAGCAGGGAAGAGTCCGGGGAGCTTCCTCTCAGCGGTGCTGTGGAGAAAAAATGGCGCTGGTGAGTGCTGAGGGAGAAGCCCCGCCCCCTCGGAGGCGGGCTTCTGTCCCGCTTAAACTGTAAAATTGGTGGGGGCTTATACATATATAAAGTGCCCAGCTGTATATATGTTATATTTTTGCGAAAGAGGTTTATATTGCTGCCCAGGGCGCCCCCCCTGCGCCCTGCACCCTTACAGTGACCGGAGTATGTGAGGTGTATGGGAGCAAAGGCGCACAGCTGCAGTGCTGTGCGTTACCTCAGTGAAGATCATGAAGTCTTCTGCCGCCTCTGAAGTCTTCTTTTCTTCTCATACTCACCCGGCTTCTATCTTCCGGCTCTGCGAGGGGGACGGCGGCGCGGCTCTGGGACGGACGGCGAGGGTGAGATCCTGCGTACCAATCCCACTGGAGCTAATGGTGTCCAGTAGCCTAAGAAGCAGGACCTTGCAACTCAGAGAGTAGGGCTGCTTCTCTCCCCTCAGTCCCTCGATGAGGGAGTCTGTTGCCAGCAGTGCTCCCTGAAAATTAAAAACCTAACAAAATACTTTCTGTCAGAAAGCTCAGGAGAGCTCCTGAAAAGCACCCAGTCTCCACTGGGTACAGTATCAAACTGAGGTCTGGAGGAGGGGCATAGAGGGAGGAGCCAGTGCACACCCAGAACTAAAGTCTTTCTTAAAGTGCCCATGTCTCCTGCGGAGCCCGTCTATCCCCATGGTCCTTACGGAGTCCCCAGCATCCTCTAGGACGTTAGAGAAAATAGGATTTTAATACCTACCGGTAAATCCTTTTCTCTTAGTCCGTAGAGGATGCTGGGCACCCGTCCCAGTGCGTACTGTGTCTGCAGTTATTAAATGGCCCTTAACTCCAGAACATTTATGTGGAGATGAAAACATCCAAGGAAGACTTGACCATCTTCCTTGGATGTTTTCCCCCTGTGTGACTGCTCTCCAGCCTCGGAGGGTTGCATCCGTGGTCCCTAGGATCCCGTCCTGGATCCCGAACCATCGCCCCTCTAGGTGGTGAGAACTGTGCAGCCACCAATGGAGTGAGATTCTGGTCTTGGAAGACAGGATTATCCTCCGGTGCATGTGTAGGTGGGATCCGGACCACTTGTCCAACAGGTCCCACTGGAACACTCTGGCATGGAACCTGCCAAACTGAATGGCCTCGTAGGCCGCAACCATCTTCCCCAGCAACTGAATGCATTGATGGATTAACACTCTTGCTGGTTTCAGAATTTGTTTGACCAGACTCTGGATCTCCAGAGCCTTTCCACTAGAAGAAAACCTCTTCTGTGTCCAGTATCACTCCCAAAAACAACAACCGCGTCATTGGGACCAACTGCGATTTTGGCAAGTTTAGGAGCCAACCATGTTGTTGAAGAACTGTCAGGGAGAGTAGATGTTTTGCACCAACTGGTCCCTGGATCTCGCCTTTATCAGGAGATCATCCAAGTACGGGATAATTGTGACTCCTTGCTTGCGAAGGAGGACCATCATTTCCGCCATCACCTTGGTGAAAATCCTCGGAGCCGTGGACAGACCAAACGGCAACGTCTGAAATTGGTAATGACAATCCTGAATTGCAAACCTCAGGTAGCTTGATGCAGTGGCTAAATGGGAACATATAAGTAGGCATCCTTTATGTCTACCAAAACCATGAAATCTCCTTTATCCCCCGGACTGGAGATCACTACCCTGAGAGATTCCATCTTGAAATTGAATTTCTTTAGGTAGAAATTAAGGGATTTCAGATTTAAGATTGGTCTGACTGAGCCGTCCGGCTTCGGGACCACGAAGAGGCTTGAATAAAAACCTTCTCCCTGCTGACTAAGGCTGATTTGAACAATCGGTGAGGGGGAACGTCTTGAAACCCCAGTTTGTACCCTTGGGACACTATTTGTAAAACCCACGAGTCCAGGTCCGAATGAATCTAGAACTGACTGAAGAGTTTTAGACGTGCCACCACTGGTGCGGGCTCCTGCAAGAGAGCCCCAGCGTCATGCAGTGGATTTGGCAGAAGCAGAGGACGATCTCTGCTCCTGCGATCTTGAAGAGGCTACAGACCTCTTCCCTCTTTTCCTTCCTCTACCTGCAAAGAAAGGGGAATCTTAACTTCTTGCATATCTATTGGGCCGAAATGACTGCGTCAGATAATGATGCGTCTTCATCCGTTGAGAGGGAACATAGGGCAAGAAGGATGACTTACCTGCGGGAGCTGCCGAGATCAAATTAACTAGGCCGTCGCCAAACAAGGCTTCACCTTCATAGGGAAGAGACTCCCTTTCTTCTTGGAGTCAGCATCAGCATTCCCTTGGTGAATCCACAATGCCCTCCTATCCGAGACTGCCATGAAATTGGCCCGTGAGCACTTGTGCCCGGTGTAGGATTTTTAAATATGTGTAGTTTACTGTATGCAAGGGTTTAAAACCTTTTAGGAACTGAGATCTAAGGTGTATTACATGTAGTTTAAAAAAAACAAAAAAGGTTTATTTTATGGCAGTAGTTTCCAAACTGGGGTTCTTGCACTGGTAGCATAGTTTGGTGGTCCAGGACCAATTAAAATTATTTATACTTTATTAAAGTGGCAAAACCATTCCCTCACAACATAACTGAACCTGAGGATGACATGCTATAAACACAATTTACTTAATTTTATATTTTTTTCTGAATTTCTCAATAAAAAAAACTTTGGCCTAGGGGTGCCGTGAAACAAATTTTGATACTCTAGGGCAGGGGTGTCAAACCCATGGGCCGCATGCCGCCCCCAATGCATCCTTTTGTGGCCCACAGGCCGAGGTCCGACAGGGGTCCTTTTGTGGCCCGATCACCTTGCTTAGAGCGAGGGCAGGAGAGTGCAGCCAGAGTCTTTGCTTTCTATGTGCGGCACCATCTTCCCGAAGAGATCACCGGGAAGATAGTGCCCCTTCCACTGGCTACAGCACAGGTATACTGGGGTGGGGTAGCAAACTGGGGGCCCCAATGGGCCCCTCCAGCAGTCCCTCTACCAAAACACGTCTTTTGGTGGTTTTGCGGTGTTGTTATAACTACATGGTGACGATACTGTAGCACAGAGATTTTCAACCATTTACAACTCACGTCACACAGAACAAGATTTAAATATTGACAAGGCACACTGAAATATAATGGTGATGCATGGTGCAGTATCGTGTCCTAGGATGTCATGTCGCAGCTTCTCCATAGGTAACGCCTGAACAGGCCCGGTGACAGGGGGGACAAAGGGGACACTTGTTCAGGGCTCCAAGTATTAAGAACAGAAATAATGGGGCCACAGTGCCAATATTGCTTTTTAAAGTGTATCCACCAACTGCTCAATTTAAGCAGGAAAACAATTAACAGGCCAACTAAACCCTCCCCCCCTCCTTTTACCCCATCACTTTGTCCAGTCCCTGTGGTCCATACTGTATTGCCATTATTATGCATTTTGCTGTGCTGGCCCTTTTCTGAATGTCCCTGCCACCGCCACCGAAGAGCTGGATAGCCCAGTATGAAAACCACCTGCCGGCCTCACTGACGGTCCGAGTCAAAGGCTCCATTTTTTTTAAAGATCCCTCTGCCAAGTTAAGGGGGGGTTGAGGGGGCCCCAGAGATATCAGTGTACTGGGCCCCGAGATTTCTGTTGCTGGCCCTGACCCTCAGGGGCGTATCTACCCCTTGGCCAGGATGGCACTTGCCAGGGGCACCATCCAGCTGTGCCAACCGTGGCTAAGGGATAGAGTTCTGCAGTCTCGAAAGGGCGCCATGGCAATCAGCGTGGGACTGACCAATTAGACGGTGAGGGAAGGATACTGAAATTGTCCCAACCCTGTTACAGTTTGAAACGCCCCTCAACTGCTGTCCACTGCTTCACTCCTAGCTCTGCCCCTTTGAAATTGTTAATCCCTACCCCCCGGTAGGCGGAGTTCTCCAGGCCCATACTCAGGAGTCACCACTGCTGTACATTATGTGCCGGTTGTAGAGGCAGAGCGGGGAACATCAGAGAACGCCACAAATTACACAGTGGGCAAGGAGATGGCTGGAGACAGCTGCACAGCCATGCCTTGCAAGTTCGAGAGAGCTGTTGAATTTCAGCACTTCAAGTCAGAGCCTGCCCCCTGCTGCCCAAGCAGTCCGTGACAGTTAGTGTCGAGGAGGGGGGGATTTGTGCATGTGTGCTATCAGTGTGTGTGTGGGGGGGGTGGGGGGGTGGAGGATGTGTGTGACTGTGAGGGAGCTGTCAGTGTCAGTGGGGAGAGGAGCAGGAGGGAGTTGTCAGTGTGTGGAAGTGATGAGAGTTGTCAGTACTGGGGAAATGTGTGTGTGTGTGTGTACTAGATTTAGGAGTGTGTGTTTGTGAGAGGTTTCAGTTGGGGAATTAGAGTTCATACAGTAATTAGAGATGAGCGCCTGAAATTTTTCGGGTTTTGTGTTTTGGTTTTGGGTTCGGTTCCGCGGCCGTGTTTTGGGTTCGAACGCGTTTTGGCAAAACCTCACCGAATTTTTTTTGTCGGATTCGGGTGTGTTTTGGATTCGGGTGTTTTTTTCCAAAAACACTAAAAAACAGCTTAAATCATAGAATTTGGGGGTCATTTTGATCCCAAAGTATTATTAACCTCAAAAACCATAATTTCCACTCATTTTCAGTCTATTCTGAATACCTCACACCTCACAATATTATTTTTAGTCCTAAAATTTGCACCGAGGTCGCTGTGTGAGTAAGATAAGCGACCCTAGTGGCCGACACAAACACCGGGCCCATCTAGGAGTGGCACTGCAGTGTCACGCAGGATGTCCCTTCCAAAAAACCCTCCCCAAACAGCACATGACGCAAAGAAAAAAAGAGGCGCAATGAGGTAGCTGTGTGAGTAAGATTAGCGACCCTAGTGGCCGACACAAACACCGGGCCCATCTAGGAGTGGCACTGCAGTGTCACGCAGGATGGCCCTTCCAAAAAACCCTCCCCAAACAGCACATGACGCAAAGAAAAAAAGAGGCGCAATGAGGTAGCTGTGTGAGTAAGATTAGCGACCCTAGTGGCCGACACAAACACCGGGCCCATCTAGGAGTGGCACTGCAGTGTCACGCAGGATGGCCCTTCCAAAAAACCCTCCCCAAACAGCACATGACGCAAAGAAAAAAATTGGCGCAATGAGGTAGCTGACTGTGTGAGTAAGATTAGCGACCCTAGTGGCCGACACAAACACCGGGCCCATCTAGGAGTGGCACTGCAGTGTCACGCAGGATGTCCCTTCCAAAAAACCCTCCCCAAACAGCACATGACGCAAAGAAAAAAAGAGGCGCAATGAGGTAGCTGTGTGAGTAAGATTAGCGACCCTAGTGGCCGACACAAACACCGGGCCCATCTAGGAGTGGCACTGCAGTGTCACGCAGGATGTCCCTTCCAAAAAACCCTCCCCAAACAGCACATGACGCAAAGAAAAAAAGAGGCGCAATGAGGTAGCTGTGTGAGTAAGATTAGCGACCCTAGTGGCCGACACAAACACCGGGCCCATCTAGGAGTGGCACTGCAGTGTCACGCAGGATGTCCCTTCCAAAAAACCCTCCCCAATCAGCACATGATGCAAAGAAAAAGAAAAGAAAAAAGAGGTGCAAGATGGAATTGTCCTTGGGCCCTCCCACCCACCCTTATGTTGTATAAACAAAACAGGACATGCACACTTTAACCAACCCATCATTTCAGTGACAGGGTCTGCCACACGACTGTGACTGATATGACGGGTTGGTTTGGACCCCCCCCAAAAAAGAAGCAATTAATCTCTCCTTGCACAAACTGGCTCTACAGAGGCAAGATGTCAACCTCATCTTCACCCTCCGATATATCACCGTGTACATCCCCCTCCTCACAGATTATCAATTCGTCCCCACTGGAATCCACCATCTCAGCTCCCTGTGTACTTTGTGGAGGCAATTGCTGCTGGTCAATGTCTCCGCGGAAGAATTGATTATAATTCATTTTAATGAACATCATCTTCTCCACATTTTCTGGATGTAACCTCGTACGCCGATTGCTGACAAGGTGAGCGGCGGCACTAAACACTCTTTCGGAGTACACACTTGTGGGAGGGCAACTTAGGTAGAATAAAGCCAGTTTGTGCAAGGGCCTCCAAATTGCCTCTTTTTCCTGCCAGTATAAGTACGGACTGTGTGACGTGCCTACTTGGATGCGGTCACTCATATAATCCTCCACCATTCTATCAATGTTGAGAGAATCATATGCAGTGACAGTAGACGACATGTCCGTAATCGTTGTCAGGTCCTTCAGTCCGGACCAGATGTCAGCATCAGCAGTCGCTCCAGACTGCCCTGCATCACCGCCAGCGGGTGGGCTCGGAATTCTGAGCCTTTTCCTCGCACCCCCAGTTGCGGGAGAATGTGAAGGAGGAGATGTTGACAGGTCGCGTTCCGCTTGACTTGACAATTTTGTCACCAGCAGGTCTTTCAACCCCAGCAGACCTGTGTCTGCCGGAAAGAGAGATCCAAGGTAGGCTTTAAATCTAGGATCGAGCACGGTGGCCAAAATGTAGTGCTCTGATTTCAACAGATTGACCACCCGTGAATCCTTGTTAAGCGAATTAAGGGCTGCATCCACAAGTCCCACATGCCTAGCGGAATCGCTCCCTTTTAGCTCCTCCTTCAATGCCTCCAGCTTCTTCTGCAAAAGCCTGATGAGGGGAATGACCTGACTCAGGCTGGCAGTGTCTGAACTGACTTCACGTGTGGCAAGTTCAAAGGGCATCAGAACCTTGCACAACGTTGAAATCATTCTCCACTGCACTTGAGACAGGTGCATTCCACCTACTATATCGTGCTCAATTGTATAGGCTTGAATGGCCTTTTGCTGCTCCTCCAACCTCTGAAGCATATAGAGGGTTGAATTCCACCTCGTTACCACTTCTTGCTTCAGATGATGGCAGGGCAGGTTCAGTAGTTTTTGGTGGTGCTCCAGTCTTCTGTACGTGGTGCCTGTACGCCGAAAGTGTCCCGCAATTTTTCTGGCCACCGACAGCATCTCTTGCACGCCCCTGTCGTTTTTTTAAAAATTCTGCACCACCAAATTCAAGGTATGTGCAAAACATGGGACGTGCTGGAATTTGCCCATATTTAATGCACACACAATATTGCTGGCGTTGTCCGATGCCACAAATCCACAGGAGAGTCCAATTGGGGTAAGCCATTCCGCGATGATCTTCCTCAGTTGCCGTAAGAGGTTTTCAGCTGTGTGCGTATTCTGGAAAGCGGTGATACAAAGCGTAGCCTGCCTAGGAAAGAGTTGGCGTTTGCGAGATGCTGCTACTGGTGCCGCCGCTGCTGTTCTTGCGGCGGGAGTCCATACATCTACCCAGTGGGCTGTCACAGTCATATAGTCCTGACCCTGCCCTGCTCCACTTGTCCACATGTCCGTGGTTAAGTGGACATTGAGTACAACTGCATTTTTTAGGACACTGGTGAGTCTTTTTCTGACGTCCGTGTACATTCTCGGTATCGCCTGCCTAGAGAAGTGGAACCTAGATGGTATTTGGTAACGGGGGCACACTGCCTCAATAAATTGTCTAGTTCCCTGTGAACTAACGGCGGATACCGGACGCACGTCTAACACCAACATAGTTGTCAAGGACTCAGTTATCCGCTTTGCAGTAGGATGACTGCTGTGATATTTCATCTTCCTCGCAAAGGACTGTTGAACAGTCAATTGCTTACTGGAAGTAGTACAAGTGGGCTTACGACTTCCCCTCTGGGATGACCATCGACTCCCAGCGGCAACAACAGCAGCGCCAGCAGCAGTAGGCGTTACACGCAAGGATGCATCGGAGGAATCCCAGGCAGGAGAGGACTCGTCAGACTTGCCAGTGACATGGCCTGCAGGACTATTGGCATTCCTGGGGAAGGAGGAAATTGACACTGAGGGAGTTGGTGGGGTGGTTTGCGTGAGCTTGGTTACAAGAGGAAGGGATTTACTGGTCAGTGGACTGCTTCCGCTGTCACCCAAAGTTTTTGAACTTGTCACTGACTTATTATGAATGCGCTGCAGGTGACGTATAAGGGAGGATGTTCCGAGGTGGTTAACGTCCTTACCCCTACTTATTACAGCTTGACAAAGGGAACACACGGCTTGACACCTGTTGTCCGCATTTCTGGTGAAATACCTCCACACCGAAGAGCTGATTTTTTTGGTATTTTCACCTGGCATGTCAACGGCCATATTCCTCCCACGGACAACAGGTGTCTCCCCGGGTGCCTGACTTAAACAAACCACCTCACCATCAGAATCCTCCTGGTCAATTTCCTCCCCAGCGCCAGCAACACCCATATCCTCCTCATCCTGGTGTACTTCAACACTGACATCTTCAATCTGACTATCAGGAACTGGACTGCGGGTGCTCCTTCCAGCACTTGCAGGGGGCGTGCAAATGGTGGAAGGCGCATGCTCTTCACGTCCAGTGTTGGGAAGGTCAGGCATCGCATCCGACACAATTGGACTCTCCTTGTGGATTTGGGATTTCAAAGAACGCACAGTTCTTTGCGGTGCTTTTGCCAGCTTGAGTCTTTTCAGTTTTCTAGCGAGAGGCTGAGTGCTTCCATCCTCATGTGAAGCTGAACCACTAGCCATGAACATAGGCCAGGGCCTCAGCCGTTCCTTGCCACTCCGTGTGGTAAATGGCATATTGGCAAGTTTACGCTTCTCCTCCGACAATTTTATTTTAGGTTTTGGAGTCCTTTTTTTACTGATATTTGGTGTTTTGGTTTTGACATGCTCTGTACTATGCCATTGGGCATCGGCCTTGGCAGACGACGTTGCTGGCATTTCATCGTCTCGGCCATGACTAGTGGCAGCAGCTTCAGCACGAGGTGGAAGTGGATCTTGATCTTTCCCTAATTTTGGAACCTCAACATTTTTGTTCTCCATATTTTAATAGGCACAACTAAAAGGCACCTCAGGTAAACAATGGAGATGGATGGATTGGATACTAGTATACAATTATGGATGGGCTGCCGAGTGCCGACACAGAGGTAGCCACAGCCGTGAACTACCGCACTGTACTGTGTCTGCTGCTAATATATAGACTGGTTGATAAAGAGATAGTATACTCGTAACTAGTATGTATGTATAAAGAAAGAAAAAAAAACCACGGTTAGGTGGTATATACAATTATGGACGGGCTGCCGAGTGCCGACACAGAGGTAGCCACAGCCGTGAACTACCGCACTGTACTGTGTCTGCTGCTAATATATAGACTGGTTGATAAAGAGATAGTATACTCGTAACTAGTATGTATGTATAAAGAAAGAAAAAAAAACCACGGTTAGGTGGTATATACAATTATGGACGGGCTGCCGAGTGCCGACACAGAGGTAGCCACAGCCGTGAACTACCGCACTGTACTGTGTCTGCTGCTAATATATAGACTGGTTGATAAAGAGATAGTATACTCGTAACTAGTATGTATGTATAAAGAAAGAAAAAAAAACCACGGTTAGGTGGTATATACAATTATGGACGGGCTGCCGAGTGCCGACACAGAGGTAGCCACAGCCGTGAACTACCGCACTGTACTGTGTCTGCTGCTAATATAGACTGGTTGATAAAGAGATAGTATACTACTAATATTATATACTGGTGGTCAGGTCACTGGTCACTAGTCACACTGGCAGTGGCACTCCTGCAGCAAAAGTGTGCACTGTTTAATTTTAATATAATATTATGTACTCCTGGCTCCTGCTATAACCTATAACTGGCACTGCAGTAGTGCTCCCCAGTCTCCCCCACAATTATAAGCTGTGTGAGCTGAGCAGTCAGACAGATATATAATATATATAGATGATGCAGCACACTGGCCTGAGCCTGAGCAGTGCACACAGATATGGTATGTGACTGACTGAGTCACTGTGTGTATCGCTTTTTTCAGGCAGAGAACGGATATATTAAATAAACTGCACTGTGTGTCTGGTGGTCACTCACTATATAATATATTATGTACTCCTGGCTCCTGCTATAACCTATAACTGGCACTGCAGTAGTGCTCCCCAGTCTCCCCCACAATTATAAGCTGTGTGAGCTGAGCAGTCAGACAGATATATATAATATTATATATAGATAATAGATGATGCAGCACACTGGCCTGAGCCTGAGCAGTGCACACAGATATGGTATGTGACTGAGTCACTGTGTGCTGTGTATCGCTTTTTTCAGGCAGAGAACGGATTATAAATAAAAGTGGTGGTCACTGGTCACTATCAGCAAAACTCTGCACTGTACACTACTGAGTACTCCTAATGCTCCCCAAAATTAGTAAATCAAGTGTCTCTCTAATCTATTCTAATTCTAAACGGAGAGGACGCCAGCCACGTCCTCTCCCTATCAATCTCAATGCACGTGTGAAAATGGCGGCGACGCGCGGCTCCTTATATAGAATCCGAGTCTCGCGATAGAATCCGAGCCTCGCGAGAATCCGACAGCGTCATGATGACATTCGGGCGCGCTCGGGTTAACCGAGCAAGGCGGGAAGATCCGAGTCGCTCGGACCCGTGAAAAAAAACATGAAGTTCTGGCGGGTTCGGATTCAGAGAAACCGAACCCGCTCATCTCTATTTTGCACTAGTTCTAGCGATTATTCCAATCACAGAACAGGCCACAAGGAGATTGACAGAAAGAGGGCGTTTCTGGGTGTCAACTGACCGTTTTCAGGGAGTGCTTGGAAAAATGCAGGCGTGGCAGAAGAAATGCAGACGTGGCTGGGCATTCGCTGGATGGGTGTGTGACATCAAAAGCCGTCCCTCGGTTGTTAGAATCAACGCACACGAAGTGTAACTATAGTGCTGGTCTTATTTTGAAACGATTTTGCAGGCGCTCTGCTACTCAAGTATTCGCACTTCTCCAAAGTGAATATACACTCTCCAGTGGGCAGCGACAATGCGTTTGCATGGCTGCTAAAAACTGCTAGCGAGCAATCAACTCAGAATGACCCCCATAGTGTATTGCAAGAAAATATCTGTAAATCCAATGGTACCGTAAGTGCGGTATATACTCGCACTTCTTTGCGGGGTGAGAACATCTCCCCTAAGGGAAGTCAGCCCTATGAATAGAGTTTGTGTGATCCCTGTGCAGCAGTCACAGAAAGGGTTCATCTCTGCAGTTTGTCACTCAAATTACATTGCTGCATTTTTTCTAGAAGTGGATCTGAGAGCTGTTACCCGCAGACCAGCTACAATAATTATCCTGGGTACTCACTAGACCAGTGGTTTCTTAAACTGCACCCTGGGGTGCCTCAGGACACTTGCAGGGGTGCCTTGGATTGGTGGTCCAGGACCAATTCAAAATATTTATAGTTAGTGTTATAGGCAAAACCAGTGCTGTTGGCTGGCAATCATAACATATGTGCACAAGCAGAAGCAAATCCTGTCCCCTACCAAAGGGCCAGTGCTAGGGTGTTTGGCGCCTCCCTGCAAACTATTAATTTGGGCCCTCTCTCCAATACTTAATAAAGGGACAGTGCGCTCCTTAAAAAAAGAAGGTGTGGTATCACAAGGAAGGGGCATGGCCACACAATAGCACCCCAAATCAAAATACGCCACACAGTAGCACTATCTTATTGTCATTACACCGCATGTAATAATAATAATAATAATACCCACAGTCGCAGTGCCCTTTATACACATAACCACCATATCAGTGCAGCTTACACACATAATGCCAACAGTAGCAGTGCCCCTTCTACACATGCCCATGGTGGCAATCCTTTACATGGCAAATATCAACCTGGTTTTGCCATGTAAAGGATTGCCACTTTAAAAACAAACAATCAAACAAAAACAAAAAAAAACAACAGGAAAAAACACAAAATCTCTCACTTTCTGATTCTCACACCCTATTACATTCCTCCCTATATATTTAAATGTTTCTATTACTGTATGTTCCCTCTTCCCTTCTCCAAACTATACACATCAACATTTTTTTGTATTTCCAGGTAAGTTTTGTGATGTAGGCCATGCACAATTTTAGTTGCCCTAATGTATTTACAGCCTTCTGGAGATATAGCTTCTGGAACTGAACACAGGATTCTAAATGTTGCTGTACCAAGGACCTATACAGTGGCATTACAGGTTGAGTATCCCTTATCCAAAATGCTTGGGACCAGAGGAATTTTGGATATCGGATTTTTCTGTATTTTGGAATAATTGCATACCATAACGAGATATTATGGTGATGGGACCTAAATCTAAGCACAGAAGGCATTTATGTTTCATATACACCTTATACACACAGCCTGAAGGTCATTTTAGCCAATATTTTTTATAACTTTGTGCATTAAACAAAGTGTGTGTACATTCACAGAATTCATTTATGTTTCATATATACCTTATACACACAGTCTGAAGTTCATTTAATACAATATTTTTAATAACTTTGAGTATTAAACAAAGTTTGTGTACACTGAGCCATCAAAACACAAAGGTTTCACTATCTCAGTCTCACTCAAAAAAGTCCGTATTTCGGAATATTCCGTATTTCGGAATATTTGGATATGGGATACTCAACCTGTATTACTTTTTTCTGCTACTGGTTCTTTAACCTATGCAAACAAGCATCTGACTTGCCTTTCCTATTGCTTTGTTACATTGCTTACCTGAAATAGTAATACTTAGATAGCTTTCCTCTTGCCATTATAATGCCCTTAATATTATAGTTAGCCTTTGCATTTTTGAGACGTGTATGATTTTGCATTTTTTGGCATTAAATGTTGCCATGTTCTTGACCATTCCTCTAGTCCAGGGGCGGAACTGCCAGAGACAACGGAGTCAGTTGCCGCCGGGCTCCAGCCCTAAAGGGGCTTCCTCCATTGCCCCCCGGCTGTTACGTGCCCTTCCTACTAAATAGACAAAGGCGCTACCAGCAGGGTCTCGCAGTTTGTACATTCCATGCCGTAACACCCTTCTTTCCACCTTCACAATGAAGCTATTGGTACTTTGCAAAAAAAAAAAATTATTAGCATTGCAACTCAGCAGATCAATGCAGTGTGCAGCCACACACTCCATATATCTGCTCAGCCACAAAGCTGATTATTTCTTCACAAAGTACAAGGTGAGCTCCAAATAGAATTCTCTAGCTTAGATTATACCTTTCTATGCAAGGGTAAATAGCTCAATTGTTTGACTGCAATGCCACAGGAAATGGTTTGGATCCACTTTAAAAAGCAATATTGGCACTGTGGCCCCATTATTTCTGTTCTTAATACTTGGAGCCCTGAACAAGTGTCCCCTTTGTCCCCCCTGTCACTGGGCCTGTTCAGGCGTTACCTATGGAGAAGCTGCGACATGACATCCTAGGACACGATACTGCACCATGCATCACCATTATATTTCAGTGTGCCTTGTCAATATTTAAATCTTGTTCTGTGTGACGTGAGTTGTAAATGGTTGAAAATCTCTGTGCTACAGTATCGTCACCATGTAGTTATAACAACACCGCAAAACCACCAAAAGACGTGTTTTGGTAGAGGGACTGCTGGAGGGGCCCATTGGGGCCCCCAGTTTGCTACCCCACCCCAGTATACCTGTGCTGTAGCCAGTGGAAGGGGCACTATCTTCCCGGTGATCTCTTCGGGAAGATGGTGCCGCACATAGAAAGCAAAGACTCTGGCTGCACTCTCCTGCCCTCGCTCTAAGCAAGGTGATCGGGCCACAAAAGGACCCCTGTCGGACCTCGGCCTGTGGGCCACAAAAGGATGCATTGGGGGCGGCATGCGGCCCATGGGTTTGACACCCCTGCCCTAGAGTATCAAAATTTGTTTCACGGCACCCCTAGGCCAAAGTTTTTTTTATTGAGAAATTCAGAAAAAAATATAAAATTAAGTAAATTGTGTTTATAGCATGTCATCCTCAGGTTCAGTTATGTTGTGAGGGAATGGTTTTGCCAATTTAATAAAGTATAAATAATTTTAATTGGTCCTGGACCACCAAACTATGCTACCAGTGCAAGAACCCCAGTTTGGAAACTACTGCCATAAAATAAACCTTTTTTGTTTTTTTTAAACTACATGTAATACACCTTAGATCTCAGTTCCTAAAAGGTTTTAAACCCTTGCATACAGTAAACTACACATATTTAAAAATCCTACACCGGGCACAAGTGCTCACGGGCCAATTTCATGGCAGTCTCGGATAGGAGGGCATTGTGGATTCACCAAGGGAATGCTGATGCTGACTCCAAGAAGAAAGGGAGTCTCTTCCCTATGAAGGTGAAGCCTTGTTTGGCGACGGCCTAGTTAATTTGATCTCGGCAGCTCCCGCAGGTAAGTCATCCTTCTTGCCCTATGTTCCCTCTCAACGGATGAAGACGCATCATTATCTGACGCAGTCATTTCGGCCCAATAGATATGCAAGAAGTTAAGATTCCCCTTTCTTTGCAGGTAGAGGAAGGAAAAGAGGGAAGAGGTCTGTAGCCTCTTCAAGATCGCAGGAGCAGAGATCGTCCTCTGCTTCTGCCAAATCCACTGCATGACGCTGGGGCTCTCTTGCAGGAGCCCGCACCAGTGGTGGCACGTCTAAAACTCTTCAGTCAGTTCTAGATTCATTCGGACCTGGACTCGTGGGTTTTACAAATAGTGTCCCAAGGGTACAAACTGGGGTTTCAAGACGTTCCCCCTCACCGATTGTTCAAATCAGCCTTAGTCAGCAGGGAGAAGGTTTTTATTCAAGCCTCTTCGTGGTCCCGAAGCCGGACGGCTCAGTCAGACCAATCTTAAATCTGAAATCCCTTAATTTCTACCTAAAGAAATTCAATTTCAAGATGGAATCTCTCAGGGTAGTGATCTCCAGTCCGGGGGATAAAGGAGATTTCATGGTTTTGGTAGACATAAAGGATGCCTACTTATATGTTCCCATTTAGCCACTGCATCAAGCTACCTGAGGTTTGCAATTCAGGATTGTCATTACCAATTTCAGACGTTGCCGTTTGGTCTGTCCACGGCTCCGAGGATTTTCACCAGGGTGATGGCGGAAATGATGGTCCTCCTTCGCAAGCAAGGAGTCACAATTATCCCGTACTTGGATGATCTCCTGATAAAGGCGAGATCCAGGGACCAGTTGGTGCAAAACATCTACTCTCCCTGACAGTTCTTCAACAACATGGTTGGCTCCTAAACTTGCCAAAATCGCAGTTGGTCCCAATGACGCGGTTGTTGTTTTTGGGAGTGATACTGGACACAGAAGAGGTTTTCTTCTAGTGGAAAGGCTCTGGAGATCCAGAGTCTGGTCAAACAAATTCTGAAACCAGCAAGAGTGTTAATCCATCAATGCATTCAGTTGCTGGGGAAGATGGTCGCGGCCTACGAGGCCATTCAGTTTGGCAGGTTCCATGCCAGAGTGTTCCAGTTGGACCTGTTGGACAAGTGGTCCGGATCCCACCTACACATGCACCGGAGGATAATCCTGTCTTCCAAGACCAGAATCTCACTCCATTGGTGGCTGCACAGTTCTCACCACCTAGAGGGGCGATGGTTCGGGATCCAGGACGGGATCCTAGGGACCACGGATGCAACCCTCCGAGGCTGGAGAGCAGTCACACAGGGGGAAAACATCCAAGGAAGATGGTCAAGTCTTCCTTGGATGTTTTCATCTCCACATAAATGTTCTGGAGTTAAGGGCCATTTAATAACTGCAGACACAGTACGCACTGGGACGGGTGCCCAGCATCCTCTACGGACTAAGAGAAAAGGATTTACCGGTAGGTATTAAAATCCTATTTTCTCTAACGTCCTAGAGGATGCTGGGGACTCCGTAAGGACCATGGGGATAGACGGGCTCCGCAGGAGACATGGGCACTTTAAGAAAGACTTTAGTTCTGGGTGTGCACTGGCTCCTCCCTCTATGCCCCTCCTCCAGACCTCAGTTTGATACTGTGCCCAGTGGAGATTGGGTGCTTTTCAGGAGCTCTCCTGAGCTTTCTGACAGAAAGTATTTTGTTAGGTATTTAATTTTCAGGGAGCACTGCTGGCAACAGACTCCCTCATCGAGGGACTGAGGGGAGAGAAGCAGCCCTACTCTCTGAGTTGCAAGGTCCTGCTTCTTAGGCTACTGGACACCACTAGCTCCAGTGGGATTGGTACGCAGGATCTCACCCTCGCCGTCCGTCCCAGAGCCGCGCCGCCGTCCCCCTCGCAGAGCCGGAAGATAGAAGCCGGGTGAGTATGAGAAGAAAAGAAGACTTCAGAGGCGGCAGAAGACTTCATGATCTTCACTGAGGTAACGCACAGCACTGCAGCTGTGCGCCTTTGCTCCCATACACCTCACATACTCCGGTCACTGTAAGGGTGCAGGGCGCAGGGGGGGCGCCCTGGGCAGCAATATAAACCTCTTTCGCAAAAATATAACATATATACAGCTGGGCACTTTATATATGTATAAGCCCCCACCAATTTTAGTTTAAGCGGGACAGAAGCCCGCCTCCGAGGGGGCGGGGCTTCTCCCTCAGCACTCACCAGCGCCATTTTTTCTCCACAGCACCGCTGAGAGGAAGCTCTCCGGACTCTCCCCTGCTTATACCACGTTAGACAAGAGGGTTGAAAAGAGGGGGGGGGGGGCACATAATTCGCAAATTACATACAGCAGCACTACTGGGCAAACATTAAGTTACTGTTTTATTCCTGGGTTATATAGCGCTGGGGGGTGTGCTGGCATACTCTCTCTCTGTCTCTCCAAAGGGCCTTGTGGGGAAACTGTCTTCAGAAAAAGCATTCCCTGTGTGTGTAGTGTGTCGGTACACGTGTGTCGACATGTCTGAGGAAGAAGGCTATATTAGAGAGGAGCGGGAGCAAATGAATGTGGTGTCTCCGCCGACAGCTGATTGGATGGATATGTGGAATGTTTTAAATGCTAGTGTAAACTCATTGCACAAAAGATTAGACAAGGCAGAAGCTTTGGGACAGTCGGGGTTTAAACCCATGCCTGATCCTATGTTGCAGGGACTGTCAGGGTCTCATAAGCGCCCACTATCCCAGATTGTTGACACAGATACCGACACGGATTCTGACTCCAGTGTCGATTACGATGATGCAAAGTTACAGCCAAAATTGGCAAAATCCATTCGATTTATGATTATGGCAATAAAAGATGTTTTGCACATCACAGAGGAACCCCCTGTCGCTGACAAGAGGGTACATATGTACAAGGGTAAGAAGCCTGAGGTAACCTTTCCCCCCTCACACGAGCTGAACGAGTTATGTGAAAAAGCTTGGGAATCTCCAGATAAAAGACTGCAGATTTCCAAAAGGATTCTTATGGCGTATCCTTTCCCATCAACGGATAGGTTACGATGGGAATCCTCCCCTAGGGTGGACAAAGCATTAACACGCTTATCCAAGAAGGTAGCCCTCCCGTCCCAGGATACGGCTACCCTCAAAGAGTGTGCTGACCGCAAACAGGAGATTACCCTGAAGTCCATTTATACACATTCAGGTACCTTACTCAGACCGGCAATTGCGTCGGCCTGGGTGTGTAGTGCTGTAGCGGCATGGACAAATACCTTATCTGAGGGGATGGATAGCCTAGACAAGGATACTATTTTATTGACCCTGGGGCATATAAGAGATGCTGTCCTATATATGTGTGTATGCAAACTACAGGTGGTGCTGCAGGGCCCACACCCTTTTACTTGTCTTGTAGAGCAGCTCTGAAGCTGTTACAGTGCCCAGCTGCTGCAAGAAATCAGCTTGAATGCTTCAGGGGCTTGGGCATGGCCAACATGAGCCCCACACCGAAGGAGGGTGGGGGTGTTTAATGCAAACTTGGGGTTATCCAAGCGCCGCAAAAGGCCATGCCCTGCATGCCCCTTTTCTCTTTTCATATACAGATGAGGGTTCCAGCCAACTTTGGCCCACTGCTTGGATGACATCACCGTATGCAAATCCGTCTGCTGCAGACCTTCCCCCAGGAATGCTTGCAATAGTTGTTGCATATGGTTTAATGTCTGAGGGTGCTTCAGTATTA
The DNA here is from genome assembly GCF_028390025.1 of Pseudophryne corroboree. Taxonomy (NCBI): domain Eukaryota; kingdom Metazoa; phylum Chordata; class Amphibia; order Anura; family Myobatrachidae; genus Pseudophryne; species Pseudophryne corroboree. Next base: position 73,957 of record NW_026968174.1, on the reverse strand, counting down.
GGCAGCCTTCCGCCCTCCCATGTTCATCTGAAAAGATGTGGTCTCCCTGTAGTTGTTGTCCCCAGACGAGAGTTCCCTTGTGCTTCCTCAGTTAAATCTCCTTAACTTGACGGGGGTGTGCCCGAGCAGCCGCCCTCCCCAGCCCTATCCCAACACCACCTGTAGTTTGCATACACACATATATAGGACAGCATCTCTTATATGCCCCAGGGTCAATAAAATAGTATCCTTATCTAGGGTATCCATCCCCTCAGATAAGGTATCCGTCCATGCCGCTACAGCACTACACACCCAGGCCGACGCAATTGTCGGTCTGAGTAAGGTACCTGAATGTGTATAAATGGACTTCAGGGTAATCTCCTGTTTGCGGTCAGCAGACTCTTTGAGGGTAGCCGTATACTGGGACGGGAGGGCTACCTTCTTGGATAAGCGTGTTAATGCTTTGTCCACCCTAGGGGAGGATTCCCATCGTAACCTATCCATTGATGGGAAAGGATACGCCATAAGAATCCTTTTGGAAATCTGCAGTCTTTTATCTGGAGATTCCCAAGCTTTTTCACATAACTCGTTCAGCTCGTGTGACCCCCTCAAAGGTTACCTCAGGCTTTTTCACCTTGTACATATGTACCCTCTTGTCAGGGACAGGGGGTTCCTCTCTGATGTGCAAAACATCTTTTATTGCCATAATCATATATCGAATGGATTTTGCCAATTTTGGCTGTAACTTTGCATCATCGTAATCGACACTGGAGTCAGAATCCGTGTCTGTATCTGTGTCAACAATCTGGGATAGTGGGCGCTTATGAGACCCTGACAGTCCCTGCAACATAGGATCAGGCATGGGTTGAGACCCTGACTGTCCCAAAGCTTCAGCCTTGTCTAATCTTTTGTGCAATGAGTTTACACTAGCATTTAAAACATTCCACATATCCATCCAATCAGCTGTCGGCGGAGACACCACATTCATTTGCTCCTGCTCCTCTCTAATATAGCCTTCTTCCTCAGACATGTCGACACACGTGTACCGACACACCACACACACAGGGAATGCTTTTTCTGAAGACAGTTTCCCCACAAGGCCCTTTGGAGAGACAGAGAGAGAGTATGCCAGCACACCCCCCAGCGCTATATAACCCAGGAATACACAGTAACTTAATGTTTGCCCAGTAGTACTGCAGCATGTAATTTGCGCCAAATTATGTGCCCCCCCCCCCCTCTTTTCAACTCTCTTGTCTACCGTGGTATAAGCAGGGGAGAGTCCGGGGAGCTTCCTCTCAGCGGTGCTGTGAAGAAAAAATGGCGCTGGTGAGTGCTGAGGGAGAAGCCCCGCACCCTCGGCGGCAGGCTTCTGTCCCGCTTAAACTGTAAAATTGGCGGGGGCTCATACATATATACAGTGCCCCGCTGTATATGTGTTATATTTTTGCCAAAAAGAGGTTTATATTGCTGCCCAGGGTGCCCCCCCCTGCGCCCTGCACCCTTACAGTGACCGGAGTGTGTGAGGTGTATGGGAGCAATGGCGCACAGCTGCAGTGCTGTGCGTTACTTCAGTGAAGATCATGAAGTCTTCTGCCGCCTCTGAAGTCTTCTTTTCTTCTCATACTCACCCGGCTTCTATCTTCCGGCTCTGCAAGGGGGACGGAGGCGCGGCTCTGGGACGGACGGCGAGGGTGAGATCCTGCGTACCAATCCCTCTGGAGCTAATGGTGTCCAGTAGCCTAAGAAGCAGGACCTTGCAACTCAGAGAGTAGGGCTGCTTCTCTCCCCTCAGTCCCTCGATGAGGGAGTCTGTTGCCAGCAGTGCTCCCTGAAAATTAAAAACTTAACAAAATACTTTCTGTCAGAAAGCTCAGGAGAGCTCCTGAAAAGCACCCAGTCTCCACTGGGCACAGTATCAAACTGAGGTCTGGAGGAGGGGCATAGAGGGAGGAGCCAGTGCACACCCAGAACTAAAGTCTTTCTTAAAGTACCCATGTCTCCTGCGGAGCCTATCTATCCCCATGGTCCTTACGGAGTCCCCAGCATCCTCTAGGACGTTAGAGAAAATAGGATTTTAATACCTACCGGTAAATCCTTTTCTCTTAGTCCGTAGAGGATGCTGGGCACCCGTCCCAGTGCGTACTGTGTCTGCAGTTATTAAATGGCCCTTAACTCCAGAACATTTATGTGGAGAAAACTTTCCTGACTTGACCATCTTCCTTGGATGTTTTCCCCCTGTGTGACTGCTCCCCAGCCTCGGAGGGTTGCATCCATGGTCCCTAGGATCCAGTCCTGGATCCCGAACCATGGCCCCTCTAGGAGGTGAGAACTGTGCAGCCACCAATGGAGTAAGATTCTGGTCTTGGAAGACAGGATTATCCTCCGGTGCATGTGTAGGTGGGATCCGGACCACTTGTCCAACAGGTCCCACTGGAACACTCTGGCATGGAACCTGCCAAACTGAATGGCCTCGTAGGCCGCAACCATCTTCCCCAGCAACAGAATGCATTGATGGATTAACACTCTTGCTGGTTTCAGAATTTGTTTGACCAGACTCTGGAACTCCATAGCCTTTCCACTGGAAGAAAGCCTCTTCTGTGTCCAGTATTACTCCCAGAAACAACAACCGCGTCATTGGGACCAACTGCGATTTTGGCAAGTTTAGGAGCCAACCATGTTGTTGAAGAACTGTCAGGGAGAGTAGATGTTTTGCACCAACTGGTCCCTGGATCTCGCCTTTATCAGGAGATCATCCAAGTACGGCATAATTGTGACTCCTTGCTTGCGAAGGAGAACCATCATTTCCACCATCACCCTGGTGAAAATCCTCGGAGCCGTGGACAGACCAAACGGCAACGTCTGAAATTGGTAATGACAATCCTGAATTGCAAACCTCAGGTAGCTTGATGCAGTGGCTAAACGGGAACATGTAATTAGGCATCCTTATGTCTACCAAAACCATGAAATCTCCTTCCTCCGGACTGGAGATCCCTACCCTGAGAGATTCCATCTTGAAATTGAATTTCTTTAGGTAGAAATTGAGGGATTTCAGATTTAAGATTGGTCTGACTGAGCCGTCCGGCTTCGGGAGCACGAAGAGGCTTGAATAAAAACCTTCTCCCTGCTGACTAAGGCCGATTTGAACAATCGGTGAGGGGGAACGTCTTGAAACCCCAGTTTGTACCCTTGTGACACTATTTGTAAAACCCACGAGTCCAGGTCCAAATTAATCCAGAACTGACTGAAGTGTTTTAGACGTGCCCCCACTGGTGTGGGCTCCTGCAAGAGAGCCCCAGCGTCATGCAGTGGATTTGGCAGAAGCAGAGGACGATCTCTGCTCCTGCGATCTTGAAGAGGCTACAGACCTCTTCCCTCTTCTCCTTCCTCTACCTGCAAAGAAAGGGGAATCTTAACTTCTTGCATATCTATTGGGACAAAATGACTGCGTTAGACAATGATGCGTCTTCATCCGTTGAGAGGGAACATAGGGCAAGAAGGTTGACTTACCTGCGGGAGCTGCCGAGATCAAATTAACTAGGCCGTTGCCAAACAAGGCTTCACCTTCATAGGGAAGAGACTCCCTTTCTTCTTGGAGTCAGCATCAGCATTCCCTTGGTGAATCCACAATGCCCTCCTATCCGAGACTGCCATGAAATTGGCCCGTGAACTCAAGAGTCCTATATCCCTTGCAGTCGTAAGTATGCTGCAGTGTCCTTGATATGATCCAACGTAAGGAGTATCCCATCTCTCCAAGATATCTATATCGGAAGACAAGGTATTCGACCAATTCTTGAATACTACTACTCACCCATGCGCATGTAATGGCAGGTCTAAGTAATGTACCCGTGGTTACATAACTAGAAATAATGTAGCTTCCTGCATATGATCCGCTGGATTTGTGACAGGGCCCCGTGCAGAACAGGGGGTGACTCCCACTTTATTCTGTCCGCAGCAGGAAATGAATAAACAATCGGAAACCTTTTGGGGATTTGAAACCATCTTGTCGAGCTGGATCAGACTTTCTCAAACAGAGATGGAGGAATGTTACATCAGCTTTCATTATATATCTATATATACATACATATAGACCCCTTTGTCAGGAACAGCAGGGTCCTCAGTGATGTTAATATGTCCTTAATATCCACAATCATGTACTGAATGCTCCTTGCCAATATTGGATCTAATCAGGAAATATTATGGTCGACATAGGAATCAGTATCCGAGTCAGTATCAGTGTGTAGTAACATTATTGCGGGCCTGAGGGAAAAGAAGCATAGCCATGAACATCACATCTATTCTCTACGTCTGTGTCTGGGACACAGATTTATCCAACCTCACTCTGATATTATTGAAACTTTCACCCAGTCAGTTATTGGTGGTGCCAACAGGGCCACCATCATATGTCTGCATTCCTAATATAGTTTCCTCTTGGGAAAAACATTCAGCCACCGACATGTTGACACACATGTACCAAGTACCCACAGACACATCGGCTTATGGGGGATAGACCTACAGTAAATCTGTCAGAGGGACAGAGAGGATTTTTCAGCTCACAACCCAGCGTCAAAAGTACACAGTCTGGGAAATAATAAACTCTATAGTGATAGACTTGTAACGCTCTATAGATGTGCTGGTGAGGTGAGGAAGAAGCCCCGCTGCTGTAATGGCACGCTTCTGTCCCGCTCAGAAACAAATAATTAATTACGCTGGCGGGGTAAGGACAGTGCCCAGGCACTAATGTCCACTTTTGCAAGCCTTTTGTGAGGAATTTATGCTGCCCACGGTGCCCCCCCCCCCACCCACCCACATGCCCTGCACCCTGCAGTGCCTGTGTTTGTGTGGAAGCATGGCGCACAGCATTCCGCTCGCTGCGTGGTACCTCCGAATGCCGTCACTGGAGAAGAAGTCTTCTGTTCTTCTGCTACTCGCCTGTCTTCTGACTTCTGGCTCTGTAAGGGGGTGATGGCAGGCTACGGGAGTGGGCATCTAGGCGTACCCAGCGATCAGCACCCTCAGGAGCTAATGGTGTCCTGTCAGCCAGAAGCAGAGCCATTGAACTCACTAGAAGTTGGTCATACTTCTCTCCCCTAAGTTCCACGAAGCAGGGAGACTGTTGCCAGCAGCCTCCCTGAAAATAAGAAAAACTAACATAAGTCTTTTCAGAGAAACTCAGTAGAGCTCCCCTGTAGTGCATCCAGTCTCACTGGGCACAATTCTAAAACTGGAGTCTGGAGGAGGGGCATAGAGGGAGGAGACAGTTCACACCCTTTGAAAGTCTTAAAGTGCCCATGTCTCCTGCGGATCCCGTCTATACCCCATGGTTCTTAATGTGATCCCAGCATCCTCTAGGACGTATGAGAAAACAAATAACGCACACACGAGGAGGAGAGAACAAAGGAAGCTATAAGGAGGGGAGGGGAGGGGAGGGGAGGGGGGGGGGAGGTAAGGTAGTAAAGGGATATTGGATAAACTACAACCTTATACATGTTCATTAATGTACCAGTAGTTAGAAGTAGAAGAGCTCTAACAGAAACCACAAAGCTTATCTAAAGCCACACCACACTGGATATGCCCAATCTCATTTGATCTTTGAAGCAAAGCAGTATTGGACTTTGTTACTACCAAGCAGTCTCCCATCCATGTATTATCAGATTCTTTAGGTGTTTTTAAACTATCAACACCCTTTTCTTGGTACTGTACATTTAATTTTTACACATATTCTTTTATGTACCAGAAGTTAGAAGTAGAAGAGCTCTAACAGAAACCACGAGCTCATCTACAGCCACAGCACACTGGATTTGCCCAATCTCTCCTGATCATGGAAGCTGAGCAGTGTTGGTCCTGGTTTTAGTACTTGGATGGGAGACCACCAGGAAATACCAGGAGCTGTGTGTATTTTTACAATACCAACACCGTTCTCTTGATGCATTCCATTTTGAAACATTGGGGCAGATCTATTAAGCCTGGTGAACTGATAAAGTGCAAGGTGATAAAGTACCAGCCAGTCAGCTCCTAACTGTCATTTTTCAAACCCAGCCTGTGACATGGCAATTAGGAGTTGATTGGCTGGTACTTTATCACCATGCAAATTATCATTTCACCAGGTTTAATAAATCGTCCGCTTATTCATTTATGTACGAGTAGTTAGAAGTAGAAGAACTCTAACAGAAACCACTAAGCTCATCTACAGCCACACCACACTGTATATGCCCAATATCACCTGATCTTAGGCCTGGTTTGTTCTTGGATGTGAGACCACCTGGGAATACCAGGTGCTGTAGGTAGTTTTATACTACCAACACCGTTCTCTTGATGCATTCTATTTTGAAACTTATTCATTGATGTAGAAGTTAGAAACAGCAAAAATCATCTACAGCCGCATCACACTGGATATGTCCAATCCAGTGGCGTAACTAGAAATTTTTCTCCCCCAAGCCAAAAAATTATTCGGCGCCCCCCCCCCCCCCCCCTTCATGCTCCATAATTGGGAGCAAGAAAGGGATAAATATGCGCGCGCCTAAGGCGCGCGCGTCAAAAAAGGGGCGTGGTTTTGTTGGAGTGGGCGTGGTTTCACATAAAGGGGCGTGGCATTGCAGGGAAAGACTACCTTATACCCCAGTTTTGCAACCTGCACGCCCATACGTTGGCCACCACAGGAAAGAAAAATAATCCTGATTCATGCCCCTTACATTATTTGTCATTTTTCCTCCTTATAGTAATGCTCAGTATACATTATGCCACATACTGCAATGGCCCTTAGACATTATGCCGCACACAATAATGCACGACACAATATGCACACACTGTAATGCCCCCGACACATTATGCCACACCGTAATGTCTGTGACACATTATGCCACACACCGTAATGCCTGTGACACATTATGACAGGAATCGCAATGCCCGTTATACATTATGCTACACACTGCAATGCCCCTGATACATTATAGCACATACAATGTCTGTGACACATTATGACACACACCGCAATGTCCGTGATACATTATGCCACACACTGCAATTAGAGATGAGCGGGTTCGGTTTCTCTGAATCCGAACCCGCACGAACTTCATGTTTTTTTCACGGGTCCGAGCAGACTCGGATCCTCCCGCCTTGCTCGGTTAACCCGAGCGCGCCCGAACGTCATCATAACGCTGTCGGATTCTCGCGAGACTCGGATTCTATATAAGGAGCCGCGCGTCGCCGCCATTTTCACACGTGCATTGAGATTGATAGGGAGAGGACGTGGCTGGCGTCCTCTCCATTTAGATTAGGGTTGAGAGAGAGAGAGAGAGATTGACCTGAGGCTGTGATACTGTAGAAGAGAGTGCAGAGTTTAGTGACTGACGACCACAGTGACCACCAGACAGTGCAGTTGTTTGTTTTATTTAATATATCCGTTCTCTGCCTGAAAAAAACGATACACACAGTGACTCAGTCACATACCATATCTGTGTGCACTGCTCAGCCAGTGTGCTGCATCAATGTATATATATATCTGACTGTGCTCAGCTCACACAGCTTATAATTGTGGGGGAGACTGGGAGCACTGCAGTGCCAGTTATAGGTTATAGCAGGAGCCAGGAGTACATAATATTATATTAAAATTAAACAGTGCACACTTTTGCTGCAGGAGTGCCACTGCCAGTGTGACTAGTGACCAGTGACCTGACCACCAGTATATATAATATTAGTAGTATACTATCTCTTTATCAACCAGTCTATATTAGCAGCAGACACAGTACAGTGCGGTAGTTCACGGCTGTGGCTACCTCTGTGTCGGCACTCGGCAGCCCGTCCATAATTGTATATACCACCTAACCGTGGTTTTTTTTTCTTTCTTTATAGTCATACTAGTTACGAGTATACTATCTCTTTTATCAACCAGTCTATATTAGCAGCAGACACAGTACAGTGCGGTAGTTCACGGCTGTGGCTACCTCTGTGTCGGCACTCGGCAGCCCGTCCATAATTGTATATACCACCTAACCGTGGTTTTTTTTTCTTTCTTTATACATACATACTAGTTACGAGTATACTATCTCTTTATCAACCAGTCTATATTAGCAGCAGACACAGTACAGTGCGGTAGTTCACGGCTGTGGCTACCTCTGTGTCGGCACTCGGCAGCCCGTCCATAATTGTATATACCACCTAACCGTGGTTTTTTTTTCTTTCTTTATACATACATACTAGTTACGAGTATACTATCTCTTTATCAACCAGTCTATATATTAGCAGCAGACACAGTACAGTGCGGTAGTTCACGGCTGTGGCTACCTCTGTGTCGGCACTCGGCAGCCCGTCCATAATTGTATATACCACCTAACCGTGGTTTTTTTTTCTTTCTTTATACATACATACTAGTTACGAGTATACTATCTCTTTATCAACCAGTCTATATATTAGCAGCAGACACAGTACAGTGCGGTAGTTCACGGATGTGGCTACCTCTGTGTCGGCACTCGGCAGCCCGTCCATAATTGTATATACCACCTAACCGTGGTTTTTTTTTCTTTCTTTATACATACATACTAGTTACGAGTATACTATCTCTTTATCAACCAGTCTATATTAGCAGCAGACACAGTACAGTGCGGTAGTTCACGGCTGTGGCTACCTCTGTGTCGGCACTCGGCAGCCCGTCCATAATTGTATATACCACCTAACCGTGGTTTTTTTTTCTTTCTTTATACATACATACTAGTTACGAGTATACTATCTCTTTATCAACCAGTCTATATATTAGCAGCAGACACAGTACAGTGCGGTAGTTCACGGCTGTGGCTACCTCTGTGTCGGCACTCGGCAGCCCGTCCATAATTGTATATACCACCTAACCGTGGTTTTTTTTTCTTTCTTTATAGTCATACTAGTTACGAGTATACTATCTCTTTATCAACCAGTCTATATTAGCAGCAGACACAGTACAGTGCGGTAGTTCACGGCTGTGGCTACCTCTGTGTCGGCACTCGGCAGCCCGTCCATAATTGTATATACCACCTAACCGTGGTTTTTTTTTCTTTCTTTATACATACATACTAGTTACGAGTATACTATCTCTTTATCAACCAGTCTATATATTAGCAGCAGACACAGTACAGTGCGGTAGTTCACGGCTGTGGCTACCTCTGTGTCGGCACTCGGCAGCCCGTCCATAATTGTATACTAGTATCCAATCCATCCATCTCCATTGTTTACCTGAGGTGCCTTTTAGTTGTGCCTATTAAAATATGGAGAACAAAAATGTTGAGGTTCCAAAATTAGGGAAAGATCAAGATCCACTTCCACCTCGTGCTGAAGCTGCTGCCACTAGTCATGGCCGAGACGATGAAATGCCAGCAACGTCGTCTGCCAAGGCCGATGCCCAATGTCATAGTACAGAGCATGTCAAATCCAAAACACCAAATATCAGTAAAAAAAGGACTCCAAAACCTAAAATAAAATTGTCGGAGGAGAAGCGTAAACTTGCCAATATGCCATTTACCACACGGAGTGGCAAGGAACGGCTGAGGCCCTGGCCTATGTTCATGGCTAGTGGTTCAGCTTCACATGAGGATGGAAGCACTCAGCCTCTCGCTAGAAAAATGAAAAGACTAAAGCTGGCAAAAGCAGTAGCACCGCAAAGAACTGTGCGTTCTTCGAAATCCCAAATCCACAAGGAGAGTCCGACTCCAATTGTGTCGGTTGCGATGCCTGACCTTCCCAACACTGGACGTGAAGAGCATGCGCCTTCCACCATTTGCACGCCCCCTGCAAGTGATGGAAGGAGCACCCGCAGTCCAGTTCCTGATAGTCAGATTGAAGATGTCAGTGTTGAAGTACACCAGGATGAGGAGGATATGGGTGTTGCTGGCGCTGGGGAGGAAATTGACCAGGAGGATTCTGATGGTGAGGTGGTTTGTTTAAGTCAGGCACCCGGGGAGACACCTGTTGTCCGTGGTAGGAATATGGCCGTTGACATGCCTGGTGAAAATACCAAAAAAATCAGCTCTTCGGTGTGGAAGTATTTCACCAGAAATGCGGACAACAGGTGTCAAGCCGTGTGTTCCCTTTGTCAAGCTGTAATAAGTAGGGGTAAGGACGTTAACCACCTTGGAACATCCTCCCTTATACGTCACCTGCAGCACATTCATAATAAGTCAGTGACAAGTTCAAAAACTTTGGGTGACAGCGGAAGCAGTCCACTGACCAGTAAATCCCTTCCTCTTGTAACCAAGCTCACGCAAACCACCCCACCAACTCCCTCAGTGTCAATTTCCTCCTTCCCCAGGAATGCCAATAGTCCTGCAGGCAATGTCACTGGCAATTCTGACGAGTCCTCTCCTGCCTGGGATTCCTCCGATGCATCCTTGCGTGTAACGCCTACTGCTGCTGGCGCTGCTGTTGTTGCTGCTGGGAGTCGATGGTCATCCCAGAGGGGAAGTCGTAAGCCCACTTGTACTACTTCCAGTAAGCAATTGACTGTTCAACAGTCCTTTGCGAGGAAGATGAAATATCACAGCAGTCATCCTGCTGCAAAGCGGATAACTGAGGCCTTGACAACTATGTTGGTGTTAGACGTGCGTCCGGTATCCGCCGTTAGTTCACAGGGAACTAGACAATTTATTGAGGCAGTGTGCCCCTGTTACCAAATACCATCTAGGTTCCACTTCTCTAGGCAGGCGATACCGAGAATGTACACGGACGTCAGAAAAAGACTCACCAGTGTCCTAAAAAATGCAGTTGTACCCAATGTCCACTTAACCACGGACATGTGGACAAGTGGAGCAGGGCAGGGTCAGGACTATATGACTGTGACAGCCCACTGGGTAGATGTATGGACTCCCGCCGCAAGAACAGCAGCGGCGGCACCAGTAGCAGCATCTCGCAAACGCCAACTCTTTCCTAGGCAGGCTACGCTTTGTATCACCGCTTTCCAGAATACGCACACAGCTGAAAACCTCTTACGGCAACTGAGGAAGATCATCGCGGAATGGCTTACCCCAATTGGACTCTCCTGTGGATTTGTGGCATCGGACAACGCCAGCAATATTGTGTGTGCATTAAATATGGGCAAATTCCAGCACGTCCCATGTTTTGCACATACCTTGAATTTGGTGGTGCATAATTTTTTAAAAAACGACAGGGGCGTGCAAGAGATGCTGTCGGTGGCCAGAAGAATTGCGGGACACTTTCGGCGTACAGGCACCACGTACAGAAGACTGGAGCACCACCAAAAACTACTGAACCTGCCCTGCCATCATCTGAAGCAAGAAGTGGTAACGAGGTGGAATTCAACCCTCTATATGCTTCAGAGGTTGGAGGAGCAGCAAAAGGCCATTCAAGCCTATACAATTGAGCACGATATAGTAGGTGGAATGCACCTGTCTCAAGCGCAGTGGAGAATGATTTCAACGTTGTGCAAGGTTCTGATGCCCTTTGAACTTGCCACACGTGAAGTCAGTTCAGACACTGCCAGCCTGAGTCAGGTCATTCCCCTCATCAGGCTTTTGCAGAAGAAGCTGGAGACATTGAAGGAGGAGCTAACACGGAGCGATTCCACTAGGCATGTGGGACTTGTGGATGGAGCCCTTAATTCGCTTAACAAGGATTCACGGGTGGTCAATCTGTTGAAATCAGAGCACTACATTTTGGCCACCGTGCTCGATCCTAGATTTAAAGCCTACCTTGGATCTCTCTTTCCGGCAGACACAAGTCTGCTGGGGTTGAAAGACCTGCTGGTGACAAAATTGTCAAGTCAAGCGGAACGCGACCTGTCAACATCTCCTCCTTCACATTCTCCCGCAACTGGGGGTGCGAGGAAAAGGCTCAGAATTCCGAGCCCACCCGCTGGCGGTGATGCAGGGCAGTCTGGAGCGACTGCTGATGCTGACATCTGGTCCGGACTGAAGGACCTGACAACGATTACGGACATGTCGTCTACTGTCACTGCACATGATTCTCTCAACATTGATAGAATGGTGGAGGATTATATGAGTGACCGCATCCAAGTAGGCACGTCACACAGTCCGTACTTATACTGGCAGGAAAAAGAGGCAATTTGGAGGCCCTTGCACAAACTGGCTTTATTCTACCTAAGTTGCCCTCCCACAAGTGTGTACTCCGAAAGAGTGTTTAGTGCCGCCGCTCACCTTGTCAGCAATCGGCGTACGAGGTTACATCCAGAAAATGTGGAGAAGATGATGTTCATTAAAATGAATTATAATCAATTCCTCCGCGGAGACATTGACCAGCAGCAATTGCCTCCACAAAGTACACAGGGAGCTGAGATGGTGGATTCCAGTGGGGACGAATTGATAATCTGTGAGGAGGGGGATGTACACGGTGATATATCGGAGGGTGATGATGAGGTGGACATCTTGCCTCTGTAGAGCCAGTTTGTGCAAGGAGAGATTAATTGCTTCTTTTTTTGGGGGGGTCCAAACCAACCCGTCATATCAGTCACAGTCGTGTGGCAGACCCTGTCACTGAAATGATGGGTTGGTTAAAGTGTGCATGTCCTGTTTTGTTTATACAACATAAGGGTGGGTGGGAGGGCCCAAGGACAATTCCATCTTGCACCTCTTTTTTCTTTTCTTTTTCTTTGCGTCATGTGCTGTTTGGGGAGGGTTTTTTGGAAGGGACATCCTGCGTGACACTGCAGTGCCACTCCTAGATGGGCCCGGTGTTTGTGTCGGCCACTAGGGTCGCTTATCTTACTCACACAGCTACCTCATTGCGCCTCTTTTTTTCTTTGCGTCATGTGCTGTTTGGGGAGGGTTTTTTGGAAGGGACATCCTGCGTGACACTGCAGTGACACTCCTAGATGGGCCCGGTGTTTGTGTCGGCCACTAGGGTCGCTAATCTTACTCACACAGCTACCTCATTGCGCCTCTTTTTTTCTTTGCGTCATGTGCTGTTTGGGGAGGGTTTTTTGGAAGGGCCATCCTGCGTGACACTGCAGTGCCACTCCTAGATGGGCCCGGTGTTTGTGTCGGCCACTAGGGTCGCTTATCTTACTCACACAGCGACCTCGGTGCAAATTTTAGGACTAAAAATAATATTGTGAGGTGTGAGGTATTCAGAATAGACTGAAAATGAGTGGAAATTATGGTTTTTGAGGTTAATAATACTTTGGGATCAAAATGACCGCCAAATTCTATGATTTAAGCTGTTTTTTAGGTTTTTTGGAAAAAAACACCCGAATCCAAAACACACCCGAATCCGACAAAAAAAATTCGGTGAGGTTTTGCCAAAACGCGGTCGAACCCAAAACACGGCCGCGGAACCGAACCCAAAACCAAAACACAAAACCCGAAAAATTTCCGGCGCTCATCTCTAACTGCAATGCCCGATACATTATAGCACATACAATGCCTGTGACACATTATGCCACACACTGCAATGACCTTGAGACATTATACCACAATGCCCGTGATATAGTATACCATACACCGTAATGCCTGTGACACATACCGCAATGCCCTGCCCGTTATACCCTATGCCACACATCGCAATGCCCGTTATGTATTATGCCACACTGCAATGACCCTGAGACATTATACCACATACCACAATGCCCGTGATATAGTATACCACACACCGTAATGCCTGACACATTATGACACACACCGCAATGTCCGTGATACATTATGCCACACACTGCAATGACCCTGAGACATTATACCACATATCACAATGCCCGCGATATAGTATACCATACACCGTAATGCCTGCGACACATTATGACACACACCGCAATGTCCGTGATACATTATGCCACACACCGTAATGCCCATTACACATTAAGTCCTACAGTAAGGCTTCTAATTACTTTTCAATTACCTGCTCGTTGTCAGGGGTTTCATGCACTGGGTGTCATGCTCGTTGCCAGGGGTTTCATGCTCTTGGTTCCATGCACGGTGCCAGGGGTTTTCATGCTCAGGGTGTCATGCTCGTTGCCAGGGGTTTCATGCACTGGGTGTCATGCTCGTTGCCAGGTGTTTCATGCACTGGGTGTCATGCTCGTTGCCAGATGTTTCATGCACTGGGTGTCATGCTCGTTGCTAGGAGGTAGTCTTTGTTGCTAGGGCTGTGCTCCCAGTGCCACATATGTCCCCAGTGCCAGATATTCCCCCACGGTGCCAGGTACTTACATGCCCCAGTGCCAAATATAGTCGTCCCCCCATGTGCCAGGTACACATATGCCCCCAGTGCCAGATATTCCCCCCCAGTGCCATATATGCCCCCAGTGCCAGATATTCCCCCCAGTGCCATATATGCCCCCCGTGCCATATATGCCCCCAGTGCCAGATACCCCCCCCCAGTGCCATATATGCCCCCAGTGCCAGATATTCCCCCCCAGTGCCATATATGCCCCAGTGCCAGATATCCCCCCCATTGCCAGATATGCCCCCAGTGCCAGATATTCCCCCCAGTGCCAGAAATGCCCCAGTGCCAGATATTCCTCCCTCCCCCCCCCCGTGCCATATATGCCCCCAGTGCCAGATATTTACCCCCCCCCCCCCCCCGCCGTCGCTTTTTGGAGGGACACGGAGGGCACAGCTCGTCTCTCCTGTGTCCCTCCTGCTGCATCATCTCCGGCGGACGCGGGTCTAATAGGGGGAAGTGCCGGTTCGTGAGCCAATTAGAGCTCACGGACGGCCCTTCCCCCTATTAGACCCGCGGCCGCCGGAGATGATGCAGCAGGAGGGACACAGGGAGGCGCGCTGTGTGCCCTCCGTGTCCCTCCAAAAAGCGGCGGAGGGAAGGAGACTGCAGACTGACATGCGGACGCTCGTCCGCATGTCAGTCTGCTGTAAATCAGTGGCGCCCCCGCAGCCTCTCGCCCCCAAGCCACCGCGAGGACTGCGGGGGCAGTAGTTACGCCACTGGTCCAATCTCATCTGATGATGGAAGCTAAGCAGTGTTGTGCCTGGTTTGTTTTTGGATTTCAAGTCCTGCCTTCTGGTTTGGCCATGGCACCTCGGATATTCACCAAGGTCATGGCCGTGATGACGACCCTTCACCATCAGAGAATCAGGATCCTGCCAAATCTGGACGACTTGCTGATCCTGGTGAACTCCCAAGAGGTTCTCCACAGTTATCTGGAACTGGCGGTCCAATTCCTAAAAGTCCACGGGTGGCTCATCAACTGAAAAAAGTCCTCGCTGGTCCCTGCTCGGAACATTGTGCACCTAGGGGCACTGCTGGACACACACAGCCAACAATTGTTTCTGTCTCCAGAGAAAGTCCTGAAAATTCAGGACAGTATCGTCCTCTCTCGCCCAAGAGTGTTGATACACACAGCGATGCAAGTACTAGACCTCATGGTGTCGGCTTTCGATATGGTAGAGTACGCTCAATTTCATTACCGCCCTCTGCAGAGGTTAATCCTCTCCAAGTGGGACGGCCTGCCTCATCGGATGATGTCTCAAATGATCTCCTTGACTCCGGAGGTTCGTCTGACACTGAGCTGGTGGCTACAGGACCAACAGTTGAGCAGGGGCCATCCCTTCTGGATCTCCAACTGTGTCCTCCTGACAATGGATGCCAGTCTTTTGGGCTGGGCCATGGTGTTGGAGCAACACTTTCTCCAGGGTCGGTGGACCAGGGAGGAATCTCTCCTCCTGATATACATTCTGGAATTGCAGGCAGTGTTCAATTAATTGACACTGGCCCTGCCTCTAGTACAGAACAGGCCTGTTCAAGTACAATCTGACAACGCCACCACGGTAGTGTACACAAATCATCAAGGCGGCACTCGAAACTGCATGGCAAAGCTGGAAGTATCAAAAATCCTCCGTTGGGTAGAAAGTCATCTGACAGCAATATCGGCAGTGTTCATTCCCGGAGTCCTCAACTAGGAAGCGGATTTCCTCAGTCGTCAGGACGTTCACGCTGGAGAGTGGAGAGGCCGCTGCAGAAATGTCTGCACTGGTGTCAGTAGGTGACTGAGGCAGGGATGACTGGGAGATAGTGGGTGACTGAAGCATGTATGAGTGGGAGATAGTGGGTGACTGAGGCCGGGGTGACTGGGAGATAGTGGGTGACAGGGAGATAGTGGGTTACTGAGGGAGGGGTGATAGGAAGGGGTTGGGTAAGTATGGGAAGAAAGTGGGTGACAGGTATAATAAATGACTAAGGCAGGGGTGATAGGGAGATAGTGGATGACTGTGGCAGGGGTGACAGGGACAGTAAGAGACTGAGGCAGGGGTGACAGGGATAGTGGCTGACTGAGGCAGGGGTGACTGGGAGATAGTGGGTGACTGAGGCAGGGTTGACAGGGATAGTGGGTGACTGAAGCAGGGGTGATAGGGTGACAGTGGGTGACTAAAGCAGGGGTGACTGGTATAGTGGGTGACTGAGGCAGGGATCGCAGATATAGTGGTTGACTGAGGCAGCGGTGACTGGGAGATAGTGGGTAACTGAGGCAGGGGTGACAGGGAAAGTGTGTGACTCAGGCAGGGGTGATAGGGAGATAGTGGGCTGCATATCTCTGCCTCACTGCAGCAGCACATTCCTGCTTCAATGACAGCAGCACATCCCTACCTCACTTATAGCAGCACATCCCTGCCTCGCTGACAGCAGCACATCCCTGCCTCGCTGACAGCAGCACATCCCTGCCTCGCTGACAGCAGCACATCCCTGCTTCACTGACAGCAGCACATCCCTGCTTCGCTGACAGCAGCAGGGCCGGATTAACAATGGGGCGGATGGAGCTGCAGCTCCAGGCCCCCCCATCACAATAGGCCCACAGCATCTGCTGTGCTGCTGCAGCAAGGATTTTTTTTCCCCTGCTACAGCAGCTTGCAAGTGATAGTCTGAAGCACCGCTCCCACCGGCGCGTAGATGTATTATTGATAGTAGTTGGACTGCCTGCGTCTGCTACAGCTGGCTGAACGGCTCAAAACGCCAGCAGTACACAGCCACACTTCGGCAGAGGATCTGGAAACTCAACAGGGGGCGTGGCTACACGGAGTCCAGGGGGCGGAGCTACACGGGACTGTCTCAGGCTGCCTGCTGCGAGTCACATGGCTGCTGCTGTGCTGGCTGTGAGAGGGAGAGTTGAAGCTGATGCACATGCAGGGCAGCCAGTGAGAGTGAACTCTGCTGTAGTGTGTAAGGTAAGAGTGAGTGGGGGGGAATTGTGTGTGTGTGAGCTTCTGTGAATGTGATTTCCATGTGAACTTCTATATGTGTGTGTGTCTTGTATGTGAGGTTCTGCAGGGAGTAGGATATAATATAGCAAGGGTGAGAGAGTGCAGGTGCAGGGAGTGTGTGAGTGTAATATAGCGCAAGGGTAAGAGTGTGTAAGTGTAATAAAGTGCGGGAGCAGGGAGTGTGTGAGTGTGATACAGCGCGGGGGGCGGGAGTGAGTGACTGTAATAGAGTGCGGGGAGCGGGAGTGTGTGAGCGTAATATAGCGCAAGGGTGAGAGAGTGAGTGTAATAGATTGCGGGGACAAGGAGTGTGTGAGTGTGATACAGCACGGGGGGCGGGAGTGTGTGAGTGTAATAGAGTGCAGGGGTGGGAGTGTGTGAGTGATACAGCGCAGGGGGCGGGAGTGTGTGAGTGTAATAGAGTGCGGGGGCAGGAGTATGTGAGTATAATAGAGTGCGGGGGACGGGAATGTGTGACTGTAATAGAGTGCGGGGGCAGGAGTAAGTGAGTGTAATAGAGTGCAGGAGGCAGAGAGTGTGTGAGTGATACAGCGCGGGGGGCGGGAGTGTGTGAGTGTAATAGAGTGCAGGGGCGGGAGTGAGTGAGTGTAATAGAGTGGGGGGGCAGAGAGTGTGGGAGTATGATACCGCGCTGGGGGCGGGAGTGTGTGAGTGTAATAGAGTGCAGGTGGCAGGGAATGTGTGAGTGTTATACAGCACAGGGGGCGGGAGTGTGTGAGTGTAATAGAGTGCAAGGTGCGGGAGTGTGTAAGTGTAATAGAGTGCAGGGGCGGGAGTATGAGTGTAATAGAGTGCGGGGGGCAGGGAGTGTGCGAGTGTGATACAGCGCGGGGCGGGAGTGTGTGAGTGTAATAGAGTGCAGGTGGCAGGGAATGTGTGAGTGTTATACAGCACAGGGGGCGGGAGTGTGTGAGTGTAATAGAGTGCAAGGTGCGGGAGTGTGTAAGTGTAATAGAGTGCAGGGGCGGGAGTATGAGTGTAATAGAGTGCGGGGGGCAGGGAGTGTGCGAGTGTGATACAGCGCGGGGCGGGAGTGTGTGAGTGTAATAGAGTGCAGGGGGTGGGAGTGTGTGAGTGTAGTAGAGTGCGGGGGTGGGAGTGTGATACAGCATGAGGGGCAGGAGTGTGAGTGTAATAGAGTGCAGGGGTGGGAGTGTGTGGGTGTATTAGAGTGCGGGGGTTGTAATGTGATACAGCGTGGGGGGTGGGAGTGTAATAGAGTGCAGGGGCGGGAGTGTATGAGTGTAATAGAGTGCAGGGGCAGGAGTTTAAGGGGCAGACTAGATGGGCAAGGGGCAGACTAGATGGGCCAAGTGGTTCTTATCTGCCGTCAAATTCTATGTTTCTATGAGTGTATGAGTGTAATAGAGTGTAGGGGCGGGAGTGTGTGAGTGTGATACAGCGTGGGGGGCGGGAATGTGTGATTGTAATGGAGTGCAGGGGGCGGGAGTGTGTGAGTGTTATAGAGTGCAAGGGGCAGGGAGTGTGTGAGTGTGATACAGCGCTGGGGGCGGGAGTGTGTGAGTGTAATGGAGTGCAGGGGGCGGGAGTGTGTGAGTGTTATAGAGTGCAGGGGGGAGGGAGTGTGTGAGTGTGATACAGCGCAGGCCGCGAGGGGTGGGAGTGTGGGGCCAATGTGTTTTTCCTACTGAGGCCATTCATTTTTTTTCCGCCCCTTTGGGGTCCAGTGTGTTTTATTTTACCTGTAGGGGCCAGTATTTTTATTTGTATTTTTCTGGCGGTGCCAATGTGTCTGCGAGGGGGGGGGGGATTTGAGGTTAGGGTCAGGCTGCGGGGAGGGGGGGCTAGGGTTAGGCACCCCCGGGGATGGTTAGGGTTAGGCTGCGGTGGTGGTGGGGTGTTTAGGTTTAGGGTACGGGAAAGGTGGGTTAGGGTTAGGGAGGTTAGCTTAGTTAAATAGTTCATGTAGGTATTTTCAACATCGGGATGCCTATGTCGGTATTTCTCTGACGTCCTAGTGGATGCTGGGAACTCCGTAAGGACCATGGGGAATAGACGGGCTCCGCAGGAGACTGGGCACTCTATAAGAAAGATTTGGTACTATCTGGTGTGCACTGGCTCCTCCCTCTATGCCCCTCCTCCAGACCTCAGTTAGATTTCTGTGCCCGGCCGAGCTGGATGCACACTAGGGGCTCTCCTGAGCCCCTAGAAAGAAAGTATATGTTAGGTTTTTTATTTTACAGTGAGACCTGCTGGCAACAGGCTCACTGCAACGAGGGACTAAGGGGAGAAGAAGCGAACCTACCTGCTTGCAGCTAGCTTGGGCTTCTTAGGCTACTGGACACCATTAGCTCCAGAGGGATCGACCGCAGGACCCGTCCCTGGTGTTCGTTCCCGGAGCCGCGCCGCCGTCCCCCTTACAGAGCCAGAAGCATGAAGATGGTCCGGAAAATCGGCGGCAGAAGACTTCAGTCTTCACCAAGGTAGCGCACAGCACTGCAGCTGTGCGCCATTGCTCCTCATACACACTTCACACTCCGGTCACTGAGGGTGCAGGGCGCTGGGGGGGGCGCCCTGAGCAGCAATAAAAACACCTTGGCTAACAAAATAACCACAATATATAGCCCCAGAGGCTATATATGTGGTAATTACCCCTGCCAGAATCCATAAAAAAGCGGGAGAAAAGTCCGCCGAAAAAGGGGCGGAGCCATCTCCCTCAGCACACTGGCGCCATTTCTCCCTCACAGTTCCGCTGGAAGGAAGCTCCCTGGCTCTCCCCTGCAGTCTACACTACAGAAAGGGTAAAAAAGAGAGGGGGGGCACTAAATTTAGGCGCAGTATAACTTATAGCAGCTATAAGGGGACATAATTCAGTTAGTCCCTGCATTATATAGCGCTCTGGTGTGTGCTGGCATACTCTTTCTCTGTCTCCCCAAAGGGCTTTTGTGGGGTCCTGTCTCCTTTAAGAGCATTCCCTGTGTGTGTGTGTGGTGTGTCGGTACGGCTGTGTCGACATATTTGATGAGGAGGCTTATGTGGAGGCAGAGCAGATGCCTATAAATGTGATGTCACCCCCTGCGGGGCAGACACCGGAGTGGATGGACTTATGGAAGGAATTACGTGCAAGTGTCGACTCCTTACATAAAAAATTTGACGACATGCCAAACGCGGGACAGCCAGCTTCTCAGCTCGTGCCTGCCCAGACAATTCAAAGGCCATCAGGGGCTCTGAAACGCCCACTACCTCAGATGGCAGACACAGATGTCGACACGGATACTGATACCAGTGTCGACGACGATGAGTCAAATTTAATGTCCACTAGGGCCATTCGTTGCATGATTGAGGCAATGAAAGAGGTATTACACATTTCTGATATAAACCCAGGTACCTCAAAAAAGGGTATTATGTTTGGGGAGAAAAAACTACCAATAGTTTTTCCCCCATCTGAAGAATTAAATGAAGTGTGTGAAGAAGCGTGGGCTTTCCCCGATAAAAAATTGGTGATTTCAAAAAAATTACTAATGGCGTTCCCTTTCTCGCCAGAGGATAGGTCACGTTGGGAAACTCCCCCTAGGGTGGATAAAGCACTCACACGTTTGTCAAAAAAGGTGGCACTACCGTCTCCGGATACGGCCGCCCTAAAGGAACCTGCTGATAGAAAGCAGGAGGCTATCCTAAAGTCTATATATACACACACTGGTGTTATACTGAGACCAGCTATTGCTTCAGCGTGGATGTGCAGTGCTGCTGCTGCTTGGTCAGATTCCCTGTCGGAAAATATTGACACCCTAGACAGGGACACTATATTGCTAACCGTAGAGCATATAAAAGACTCAGTCTTATACATGAGAGATGCACAGAGGGAGATCTGCCGGCTGGCATCTAGAATAAGTGCATTGTCCATTTCTGCTAGGAGAGGCTTATGGACTCGGCAGTGGACAGGGGATGCAGATTCGAAAAGGCACATGGAAGTTTTGCCTTATAAGGGTGAGGAGTTATTCGGGGATGGTCTCTCAGACCTTGTTTCCACAGCAACAGCTGGGAAGTCAGCATTTTTGCCCCATGTCCCCTCACAGCCTAAGAAAGCGCCGTATTATCAGGTACAGTCCTTTCGACCCCAGAAAAACAGGCGGGGAAAAGGCGGGTCCTTTCTGTCTAGAGGCAGAGGAAGTGGAAAAAAGCTGCAACACACAGCAGGTTCCCAGGAACAAAAGTCCTTCCCCGCTTCTTCCAAATCCGCCGCATGACGGTGGGGCTCCACAGGCGGAGCCAGGTACGGTGGGGGGCCGCCTCAAAAATTTCAGCGATCAGTGGGTTCGCTCACGGGTGGATCCCTGGATCCTTCAAGTAGTATCTCAGGGGTACAAGCTGGAATTCGAGGCGTCTCCCCCCCGCCGTTTCCTCAAATCGGCCTTACCGACAACTCCCTCGGGCAGGGAGGCTGTGCTAGAGGCAATTCACAAGCTGTATTCCCAGCAGGTGATAGTCAAGGTACCCCTACTTCAACAAGGACGGGGTTACTATTCCAGACTGTTTGTGGTACCGAAACCGGACGGTTCGGTGAGACCCATTTTAAATTTGAAATCCTTGAACACATACATAAAAAGATTCAAGTTCAAGATGGAATCGCTCAGGGCGGTTATTGCAAGCCTGGACGAGGGGGATTACATGGTATTCCTGGACATCAAGGATGCTTACCTGCATGTCCCCATTTACCTTCCTCACCAGGAGTACCTCAGATTTGTGGTACAGGATTGCCATTACCAATTCCAGACACTACCGTTTGGACTGTCCACGGCACCGAGGGTGTTTACCAAGGTAATGGCAGAAATGATGATACTCCTTCGAAAAAAGGGAGTTTTAATTATCCCGTACTTGGACGATCTCCTAATAAAGGTGAGGTCCAAGGAGCAGTTGCTGGTCGGAGTAGCACTATCTCGGGAAGTGCTACAACAGCATGGCTGGATTCTAAACATTCCAAAGTCACAGCTGGTTCCTTCCACACGCTTACTGTTCCTGGGGATGATTCTGGACACAGAACAGAAAAAAGTGTTTCTCCCGCAGGAGAAAGCCAAGGAGCTGTCATCTCTAGTCAGAGACCTCCTGAAACCAAAACAGGTATCGGTGCATCACTGCACACGAGTCCTGGGAAAAATGGTGGCTTCATACGAAGCAATTCCATTCGGCAGGTTCAATGCAAGGACCTTCCAGTGGGACCTCTTGGACAAGGGCGACACAAGAAGCAGGATGGCGATGGCAGAAGCCACAAGGATTCTCCGATGGGCGGAAAATCACTCATTCCGGGAGTGGACAACTGGGAAGCAGACTTCCTCAGCAGACACGACCTACACCCGGGAGAGTGGGGACTTCATCCAGAAGTCTTCCTACTGTTGGTAAACCGTTGGGAAAGGCCACAGGTGGACATGATGGCGTCCCGCCTCAACAAAAAGCTAAAGAGATATTGCGCCAGGTCAAGGGACCCTCAGGCGATAGCTGTGGACGCTCTAGTGACACCGTGGGTGTACCAGTCGGTTTATGTGTTCCCTCCTCTGCCTCTCATACCAAAGGTACTGAGAATAATAAGAAGGCGAGGAGTAAGAACGATACTCGTGGTTCCGGATTGGCCAAGAAGAGCTTGGTACCCAGAACTTCAAGAAATGATATCAGAGGACCCATGGCCTCTACCGCTCAGACAGGATCTGCTACAGCAGGGGCCCTGTCTGTTCCAAGACTTACCGCGGCTGCGTTTGACGGCATGACGGTTAAATTCCGGATCCTAAAGGAAAAGGGCATTCTGGAGGAAGTCATTCCTACGCTGATAAAAGCCAGGAAAGAAGTAACCGCAAACCATTATCACCGTATTTGGCGAAAATATGTTGCGTGGTGTGAGGCCAGGAAGGGCCCTACAGAGGAATTTCAGCTGGGTCGTTTTCTGCACTTCCTACAGTCGGGAGTGACTATGGGCCTAAAATTGGGTTCCATTAAGGTTCAGATTTTGGCTCTGTCGATTTTCTTCCAGAAAGAACTGGCTTCACTGCCTGAAGTTCAGACTTTTGTTAAGGGAGTGCTTCATATTCAGCCCCCTTTTGTGCCTCCTGTGGCACCTTGGGATCTCAATGTGGTGTTGAGTTTCCTGAAATCACATTGGTTTGAGCCACTTAAAACTGTGGATTTGAAATATCTCATGTGGAAAGTGGTCATGTTATTGGCCTTGGCTTCGGCCAGGCGAGTGTCAGAATTGGCGGCTTTGTCATGTAAAAGCCCTTATCTGATTTTCCATATGGATAGGGCAGAATTGAGGACTCGTCCCCAGTTTCTCCCTAAGGTGGTATCAGCTTTTCACTTGAACCAACCTATTGTAGTGCCTGGGGCTACTAGGGACTTGGAAGATTCCAAGTTACTGGACGTAGTCAGGGCCTTGAAAATTTATGTTTCCAGGACGGCGGGAGTCAGGAAAACTGACTCGCTTTTTATCCTGTATGCACCCAACAAAATAGGTGCTCCTGCTTCTAAGCAGACTATTGCTCGCTGGATTTGTAGCACAATTCAGCTGGCGCATTCTGCGGCTGGATTGCCGCATCCTAAATCAGTAAAAGCCCATTCCACAAGGAAGGTGGGCTCATCTTGGGCGGCTACCCGAGGGGTCTCGGCTTTACAACTTTGCCGAGCTGCTACTTGGTCAGGGGCAAACACGTTTGCAAAATTCTACAAATTTGATACCCTGGCTGAGGAGGACCTGGAGTTCTCTCATTCGGTGCTGCAGAGTCATCCGCACTCTCCCGCCCGTTTGGGAGTTTTGGTATAATCCCCATGGTCCTTACGGAGTTCCCAGCATCCACTAGGACGTCAGAGAAAATAAGATTTTACTCACCGGTAAATCTATTTCTCGTAGTCCGTAGTGGATGCTGGGCGCCCATCCCAAGTGCGGATTGTCTGCAATACTTGTATATAGTTATTGCCTAACTAAAGGGTTATTGTTGAGCCATCTGTTGAGAGGCTCAGTTATATTTCATACTGTTAACTGGGTATAGTATCACGAGTTATATGGTGTGATTGGTGTGGCTGGTATGAGTCTTACCCGGGATTCAAAATCCTTCCTTATTGTGTCAGCTCTTCCGGGCACAGTATCCTAACTGAGGTCTGGAGGAGGGGCATAGAGGGAGGAGCCAGTGCACACCAGATAGTACCAAATCTTTCTTATAGAGTGCCCAGTCTCCTGCGGAGCCCGTCTATTCCCCATGGTCCTTACGGAGTTCCCAGCATCCACTACGGACTACGAGAAATAGATTTACCGGTGAGTAAAATCTTATTTTTGACAGCCAGCATGCCAACCATCGGGATCCTGATACCAACCCCATTAAAACATATATAATAACCCAAAAATTGGGCCTGATTCTGAGTCAAACTCAGGCACATCTTTGTGTGCATCTTTTGCCTCTGTAGTGTGTGCGACTTTATCCTGATCTTAAAACACAAACGTCAAAACCTGCACCTGCCCCATGCTATGTGCAGATCTCTGACAGACCTACTGCCTCCAATGTTAGCGATGAATCATCTGATTTCGCTACAACTGCAGTGACACTCCTATAACATGTCCATAAGATGGTGCGTCTCCGTGTGTCTTATGCCATTCCCCAGTCAGGAGCCCCTAATACATTATACTGTAGCTATGTATTGGATATTAGCAATTTGGGTTTGAATCTATCTATCTATCTATCTATCTATCTATCTATCTATCTATCTATCTATCTATCTATCTATATGCTGGGTCACCTCAGTTTTCCCTGTTCTGCCCTGTCCAGGCGACACCATCCAACCCCACCATTCCTTCTCAGTATAACTACTTATTACAAAAGTAAACTTTTTTTTTACATATAGAAAGATTTCACATTCATGACATCGCTGAGCGACCTGTAACCTCTTTCGTTGAGAGGTTTCATATTTATGTCATCACTAAGTGCACCATTTTCTATATTACAGTCACGTTAACAAGAGATGTTTTCCTTTGGTCATTTTTAGATTGTCACATTACACTGTTGATATAATTGAAGAAGTGAGGGAGACTGAGGTTTTTCAAGGTAGGTGCTAGTCACACCTCCTGTGCAGACCACGCCCTCACAACATCAACCACACCCCTAACATTACTAGTCACACACCCATGGTGTTTTCACATCCCCTGCCGTGGCATAAAATAGGCCCTTCATAAATTTCAGCTCCAGGCCCATATGGACCTTAATCTGGCACTGGACAGCAGCACATCCCTGCTTCGCTGACAGCAGCACATCCCTGCCTCGCTGACAGCAGCACATCCCTGTCTCGCTGACAGCAGCACAGCACTGCTTCGCTGACAGCAGCACATCACTGCTTCACTACCAGCAGCACATCCCTGCCTCACTGGCAGCAGCACATCCCTGCCTTACTGACAGCTGTATATAGGGCCTAATTCAGACCTGATCCCTGCTGTGCATATTCACACAACAGGAGATCAGGTCTGAAGTGCGTGTGTGCTGGTGCCGCAGTGCACCGGCACATGCCAGAGATGCGATCAGCATCTCTGCCCAGTGAGCGCCTCTGCCTGATTGACAGGCAGAGGCGGTCACTGGGCAGGAGGAGTCGGGCCAGCGGCGTTGTGCCGCCCTTTTGGGGGCACAGTCAGGACAACGCAGACATGACCGGACCGTATGGGGGCGGGCCGTGACGGCTGCGTGACCCGGACAGCAACGGGCCTTATTTACTAAAATCTCAGATAAATTTTATGGCATTTATGTGCAGTCTAGTTTGCACAGTTGATAGAGTGTTGATCTTGCACTATCAATGTAAGCCTCACATAGGTTTGATACACATGTAAGTTTGTTTTTATTTTACTACATTGTGGTTTGTGGCTCTATACCATGTAATGCATGTCTTTTAACAGTAGTCAAGTCTTCCAATGTGCTTGTTAGTGAAACCCAATAGATAGCTTTATTTTATTTTGTTTCTTCAAATATTGAATGCATATGTCTTATAACTTTTTTTTTTTTCAATATACAGGTTGAGTATCTGTATATACATTTTTATTATAAGATTTTCAATGACACAAGTACATCCAAGTTGCAGATTATGGATTGTGAAGGACAAATCAACCATATAAACAATTTAAGCAATTTAAATTGCATGCAGGTAGTAGAATATCAAACTCCTTGGATGAGAGTTGGTCGTAATAAACTAGGATAGAAAAGAATAAAGTAGAAAATAAGATTTTAAACCTACCGGTAAATCTTTTTCTCGTAGTCCGTAGAGGATGCTGGGGACTCCGTAAGGACCATGGGGATAGACGGGCTCCACAGGAGACATGGGCACTTTAAGAAAGACTTTAGTTCTGGGTGTGCACTGGCTCCTCCCTCTATGCCACAGTTAGAGAAACTGTGCCCAGAGGAGACGGACAGTATGAGGAAAGGATTTTGTTAATCCAGGGCAAGATTCATACCAGCCACACCAATCACACCGTATAACTTGTGATAAACTACCCAGTTATCAGTATGAAAAAACAACATAGCATCAGTGCAGGACCGATGCAACTATAACATAACCCTTATTGAAGCAATAACTATATACAAGTATTGCAGAAGTAGTCCGCACTTGGGACGGGCGCCCAGCATCATCTACGGACTACGAGAAAAAGATTTACCAGTAGGTTTAAAATCTTATTTTCTCTAACGTCCTAGAGGATGCTGGGGACTCCGTAAGGACCATGGGGATTATACCAATGCTCCAAAACGGGCGGGAGAGTGCGGATGACTCTGCAGCACCGATTGAGCAAACATGAGTTCCTCCTCAGCCAGGGTATCAAACTTATAGTATTTTGCAAAGGTGTGTGAACCCGACCAAGTAGCAGCTTGACACAGCTGTAGTGCCGAGACCCCTCGGGCAGCCGCCCAAGAAGAGCCCACTTTCCTCGTGGAATGGGCCTTGACCGATTTCAGTAACTGCAATCCAGCCATAGAATGCGCTTGCTGAATCGTGTTACAAATCCGGCGAGCAATAGCCTGCTTTGAAGCAGGGGCACCAATCTTGTTGGTTGCATACAGGACAAACAGCGCTTCAGTTTTCCTGACTCTAGCCGTCCTGGCCACGTAAATTTTCAAAGCCCTAACCACATCAAGTAACTCGGAATCCTCCAAGTCACGCGTAGCCACAGGCACCACAATAGGTTGGTTCATATGAAAAGATGAGACCACTTTTGGTAGGAATTGAGGACGGGTCTGCAATTCCGCTCTATCCACATGGAATACCAAATATGGGCTTTTATGTGACAAAGCCGCTAATTCCGACACTCGCCTAGCCGAAGCCAAGGCTAATAACATGACCACCTTCCATGTGAGATATTTTAACTCCACTGTTTTAAGTGGTTCAAACCAGTGTAATTTTAGAAAACTTAACACCACGTTAAGGTCCCAAGGTGCCACCGGAGGCACAAAAGGAGGCTGAATATGCAGCACTCCTTTTACAAAAGTCTGAACTTCTGGAAGAGAAGCCAATTCTTTTTGAAAGAAAATGGATAAGGCTGAAATCTGGACCTTAATAGAGCCTAATTTTAGGCCCAAATTCACTCCAGTTTGTAGGAAGTGAAGGAAACGGCCCAGATGGAATTCTTCCGTAGGAGCATTCCTGGCCTCACACCAAGAAACATAATTTCGCCATATACGGTGTAATGTTTTAACGTTACATCCTTCCTAGCCTTTATCAGCGTAGGGATGACCTCAACCGGAATGCTAGGATCCGGCATTCAACCGCCATGCCGTCAAATGCAGCCGCGGTAAGTCTTGGAACAGACAGGGCCCCTGATGCAACAGGTCCTGTCTTAGAGGGAGAGGCCACAGATCTTCTGTGAGCATTTCCTGCAGATCCGGATACCAGGTCCTCCGTGGCCAATCTGGAACAATGAGGATTGTTCTCACTCCTCTTTGTCTTATTATCCTCAACACCTTGGGTATGAGAGGAAGAGGAGGAAATACATAGACCGACCGGAACACCCACGGTGTCACTAGGGCGTCTACAGCTACTGCCTGAGGGTCTCTTGACCTTGCGCAATACCTCTGTAGCTTTTTGTTGAGCCGGGACGGCATCATGTCTATCTGTGGCAGTTCCCACCGACTTGTAATCTGTGCAAAGACTTCCTGATGAAGTCCCCACTCTCCCGGATGTAGGTCGTGTCTGCTGAGGATGTCTGCTTCCCAGTTGTCCACTCCCGGAATGAACACTGCTGACAGTGCGCTTGCGTGATTCTCCACCCAGCGAAGAATTCTGGTGGCTTGTGCCATCGCCACTCTGCTTCTTGTGCCGCCTTGGCGGTTTACATGAGCCACTGCGGTGACGTTGTCTGACTGGATCAGAACCGGTTGGTCGCAAAGTAAGGTCTCCGCTTGACGTAGGGCATTGTATATGGCCCTTAGTTCCAGGATGTTGATGTGAAGACAAGTCTCTTGACTTGACCAAAGACCTTGGAAATTTCTTCCCTGTGTGACTGCTCCCCAACCTTGGAGGCTTGCGTCTGTGGTCACCAGGATCCAGCCCTGAATGCTGAATCTGCGTCCCTCGAGAAGGTGAGCACTCTGCAGCCACCACAAGAGTGATACCCTGACCCTGGGGGACAGGGTGATCAACCAATGCATCTGTAAATGTGACCCGGACCACTTGTCCAGTAGGTCCCATTGGAAAGTCCTCGCATGGAACCTGCCGAATGGAATGGCCTCGTATGATGCCACCATCTTTCCCAGGACTCGAGTGCAGTGATGCACTGACACCTGTTTTGGTTTCAATAGGTTCCTGACAAGAGTCATGAGTTCCTGGGCCTTTTCTATCAGGAGATAAACCCTCTTCTGGTCTGTGTCCAGAATCATGCCCAAGAAAGACAGACGAGTAGTAGGAATCAACTGCGACTTCGGGATATTGAGAATCCAGCCGTGTTGCTGTAACACTTTCAGTGAAAGTGATACGCTGTTCAGCAACTGCTCTCTTGATCTCGCTTTTATGAGATCGCCCAAGTACGGGATAATTGTGACACCTTGCTTGCACAGGAGCACCATCATTTCCGCCATTACCTTGGTGAAAATTCTCAGGGCCATGGAGAGACCAAACAGCAACGTCTGAAATTGGCAATGACAGTCCTGTACCGCAAATCTGAGTTACGCCTGATGAGGTGGATAAATGGGGACATGAAGGTATGCATCCTGTACACAAATGCGGACAACAGGTGTCAAGCCGTGTGTTGCCTTTGTCAAGCTGTAATAAGTAGGGATAAGGACGTTAACCACCTCGGAACATCCTCCCTTATACGTCACCTGCAGCGCATTCATCATAAGTCAGTGACAAGTTCAAAAACTTTGGATGACAGTGGAAGCAGTCCACTAACCACTAAATCCCTTCCTCTTGTAACCAAGCTCCTGCAAACCACACCACCAACTCCCTCAGTGTCAATTTCCTCCTTAGACAGGAGAGCCAATAGTCCTGCAGGCCATGTCACTGGCAAGTCTGACGAGTCCTCTCCTGCCTGGGATTCCTCCGATGCATCCTTGAGTGTAACGCCTACTGCTGCTGGCGCTGCTGTTGTTGCTGCTGGGAGTCGATCGTCATCCCAGAGGGGAAGTCGGAAGACCACTTGTACTTCTTCCAGTAAGCAATTGACTGTCCAACAGTCCTTTGCGAGGAAGATGAAATATCACAGCAGTCATCCTGCTGCAAAGCGGATAACTCAGGTCTGGGTGGTGAGAAACGTGGTTCCGGTATCCATTGTTAATTTAGAGGCAACTAGAGACTTGATTGAGGTACTGTGTCCCCGGTACCAAATACCCTCTAGGTTCCATTTCTCTAGGCAGGCGATACCGAAAATGTACACAGACCTCAGAAAAAGAGTCACCAGTGTCCTAAAAAATGCAGTTGTACCCAATGTCCACTTGTCTGTGGTTAAGTGGAGCAGGGCAGACTCAGGACTATATGACTGTGACAGCCCACTGGGTAGATGTATTGCCTCCCGCAGCAAGAACAGCAGCGGCGGCACCAGTAGCAGCATCTCGCAATTGCCAACTCGTTCCTAGGCAGGCTACGCTTTGTATCACCGCTTTCCATAAGAGGCACACAGCTGACAACCACTTACGGAAACTGAGGAACATCATCGCAGAATGGCTTACCCCAATTGAACTCTCCTGGGGATTTGTGACATCGGACAACGCCACCAATATTGTGCGTGCATTACATCTGGGCAAATTCCAGCACGTCTCATGTTTTGCACATACATTGAACTTGGTGGTGCAGAATTATTTAAAAAACGACAGGGGCGTGCAAGAGATGCTGTCGGTGGCCCGAAGAATTGCGGGCCACTTTCTGCCTTCAGCCACCGCATGCCGAAGACTGGAGCACCACCAAACATTCCTGAACCTGCCCTGCCATCATCTGAAGCAAGAGGTGGTAACGAGGTGGAATTCAACCCTCTATATGCTTCAGAGGATGGAGGAGCAGCAAAAGGCCATTCAAGCCTATACATCTGCCCACGATATAGGCAAAGGAGGGGGAATGCACCTGACTCAAGCGCAGTGGAGAATGATTTCAACGTTGTGCAAGGTTCTGCAACCCTTTGAACTTTCCACACGTGAAGTCAGTTCAGACACTGCCAGCCTGAGTCAGGTCATTCCCCTCATCAGGCTTTTGCAGAAGAAGCTGGAGACATTGAAGGAGGAGCTAAAACAGAGCGATTCAACTAGGCATGTGGGACTTGTGGCTGGAGCCCTTAATTTGCTTAACCAGGATTCAATCTGTTGAAATCAGAGCACTACATTTTGGCCGCCGTGCTCGATCCTAGATTTAAAACCTACATTGTATCTCTCTTTCCGGCAGACACAAGTCTGCAGAGGTTCAAAGACCTGCTGGTGAGAAAATTGTCAAGTCAAGCGGAACGTGACCCGTCAACAGCTCCTCCTTCACATTCTCCCGCAACTGGGGGTGCGAGAAAAAGGCTAAGAATTCCGAGCCCACCCGCTGGCGGTGATGCAGGGCAGTCTGGAGTGAGTGCTGACATCTGGTCCAGACTGAATGACCTGGCAACGATTACTGACATGTCGTCTACTGTCACTGCATATGATTCTGTCACCTTTGAAAGAATGGTGGAGAAAAAGAGGCAATTTGGAGGCCCTTGCACAAACTGGCTTTATTCTACCTAAGTTGCCCTCCCTCCAGTGTGTACTCCGAAAGAGTGTTTAGTGCGGCCGCTCACCTTGTCAGCAATCGGCGTACAAGGTTACTTCCAGAAAATGTGGAGAAGATGATGATCATCAAAATTAATTATAATCAATTCCTCCGTGGAGACATTCACCAGCAATTGCCTCCAGAAAGTACACAGGGATCTGAGATGGTGGATTCCAGTGGGGACGAATTAATAATCTGTGAGGAGGGGGATGTACACAGTGAAAGGGGTGAGGAATCGGAGGATGATGAGGTGGACATCTTGCCTCTGTAGAGCCAGTTTGTGCAAGGAGAGATTGATTGATTCTTTTTTGGTGGGGGCCCAAACCAACCAGTCATTTCAGTCAGTCGTGTGGCAGACCCTGTCGCTGAAATGATGGGTTCGTCAATGTTTTTCTTTTCAATCTAAACCCCTGCAGTTTTCTGTAAGCATCTGCTTCGCAATGATGATCAACAAGTCACAAGGGAAAACACTCAGGGCTGGAGGCGTAGATCTTAGGACCAGCTGCTACAAGCATGGCAGAGGTGTCACTATCACTGGTGACACACAGAGAGGCGGCGAGGGAGATTGTAATGCAGTGCGCGCAGATAAGCAGCGCAATGGTAAAAAGGAGGCATGGTCTCATAGGTAGGGGCGTGGCCTGAATCACCATTTTGTTGCTGCGGGTATCCCGGGGGTTGGGGGCTGTACCCGGGGACTAGTGTGTGAGTGGTGCTGGCTCCTGCACAGTGACAGAAACTGGGTGTTGCACGTAATGTCACAGTAAAACACCCATATTCTGTCACTGAAGAAGAGCCGGCACTTTGGTGTCACCCCACTTGGCGGGTGACACTCGGGTGTGTGCCGCAACCCCGTTGTGATGCCACTGACCCATGGGAAGCTTTACGTGGCTTACCCATGTGTTAGTAGCCCCAAGCATCTTTTGTGTTAGTCCCTGAAGAAAAACTTCAAATATTGTTTACAATTTTGTAATCAATGGCCTAATTCAGTAAGGATTGCAAATTCTGCCAAGTAACAGAATTTGCAATCCTTTGGTTCGCATGCTGGGGCCACCCATCACAGGGCATGGCCACCCAGCATGCCGCCTCCCTTCTTGACCACGCTGAAATTGCAGTCTCAGTGCAGTTCAGCGTGATCATAAAAAATGGGTTAGCCTCCTGTTGGTGCAGACTGTACGTGTGCGCAGGAAGCCGCCACCATTTTTGTGATCGCAACGGCTGCATGTGATGTCATGCAGCCGCTCTGACCACGCCTCCTGTTTCTCCGTTGAAGCCCTGCCCCCGCACCGCTCCATCTCCGACTTTGAAATGGAGTGTTGCTGACCCCCCCCCCCCCCCCCCCGCACCGATTGACAGTCACAGAAAATGCAGGCGCATGCGTATGCTCTTAGCAATTTTTGCAGTTGGATTGCTTATTGTGATTGCAATCCAACCTGAATCAGGCTCTATTACCTATCACAATGCACTGCAGGTAGTACAAAATGGGGTTAATATAGGAGAAAACCCCCCAGAGCTGTGCTCCTTAACTGTCCCTGGTGGCTAGTGGAGCGGCTGCCCAGTAATCAGTGTCCACGCCAGTGCGCACACGGCCCGCCCCCTACAGCCATGCTGGATCACGGTATAGTGTGGGCACAGAAGCCCCTTACCTCCCTTTCATCAGCGGCCTCGTGATCCCGGAGGGCGGTGTGTGTGTGACTGACCTTAGGAAGAAACCGGAGCCTCCGCTGCAGTGACCCAGCAACCAGGGCACGGGAGTATACTGCGCCGCTGGGAGTGATGGAGCTGCAGTAAAGATGTCTATTAGACCTAGCCTGCTGCAGCCCTTGTACATTCTTATAAAAAAAGTTCTTCTTTTCTTGTCAAAATTAATAGCTAAGTATAGGCTGCCTGAGGCAGCCCCCTGTTAAGTGTCCTGCTACTGAAGGCACCAACTACAAACTGAGCTCCCTGTTCATGGAAGCGAGGTTATAGAGCAGGGGGCGCTGAGCATCTTGGGAACAGTCAAAAGCTTTGAGCCTGTTGGTGCCTCAGATCAAGATCCTACTCTACACCACAATGTGAATCCTTGTGGAGTCCAGTGTACCCCACAGAAGAAATGAATGTGTCACACCCATTGGCAGCAACATTAGAATAGCTGCTGATGGGCACAATGGAGAAAGGAAGGGGGAAAAACATTTGAATCCAGCACATATATGTAATTTGAATATGTAATTTGTACCTTCCTACTTTAAAATGTAATGGATGAACCTCACCCTGTGAGAACTATCTTCATGATCAAGAGATCTCATATGCAAGATAAGTATGTGTTGGCAGAGGCGCTCACTGGGCAGAGATGCTGATCGCATCTCTGGCATGTGCCGGTGCACTGCGGCACCAGCACACACACACACACACTTCAGACCTGATCTCCTGTTGTGTGAATATGCACAGCAGAGATCAGGTCTGAATACAGCTGTCAGTAAGGCAGGGATCTGCTGCTGCCAGTGAGGCAGGGATGTGCTGCTGTCAGTGAAGCAGTGATCTGCTGCTGCCAGTGAGGCAGGGATCTGCTGCTGCCAGTGAGGCAGGGATGTGCTGCTATAAGTGAGGCAGGTATGTGCTGCTGTCAATGAGGCAGGGATGTGCTGCTGTCAGTGAAGCAGGGATGTGCTGCTGTCAGCGAGGCAGTGATCTGCTGCCCACTATCTCCCTATCACCCCTGCCTGAGTCACACACTTTCCCTGTCACCCCTGCCCCAGTTACCCACTATCTCCCAGTCACCGCTGCCTCAGTTAACCACTATACCTGCGACCCCTGCCTCAGTCACCTACTATACCAGTCACCCCTGCTTTAGTCACCCACTATCTCTGTCACCCCTGCCTCAGTCAACCACTATCTCCATATCACCCCTACCTCAGTCACCCACTATCCCTGTCACCTCTGCCTCAGTCACCCACTGTCACCCTATCACCCCTGCCTCAGTCACCCACTATCCCTGTCACCCCTGCCTCAGTCTCCTACTGTCCCTGTCACCCCTGCCACAGTCATCCACTATATCCCTATCACCCCTGCCTTAGTCACTGACTATCTCCCAGTCACCCCGGCCTCAGTCACCCACTATCTCCCAGTCATACATGCTTCAGTCACCCACTATCTCCCAGTCATCCCTGCCTCAGTCACCTACTGACACCAGTGCAGACATTTCTGCTGCGGCCTCTCCACTCTCCAGCGTGAACGTACTGACGACTGAGGAAATCCGCTTCCCAGTTGAGGACTCCGGGAATGAACACTGCCGATATTGCTGGCAGATGACGTTCTACCCAACTGAGGATTTTTGATACTTTTAGCTTTGCCATGCAATTTCGAGTGCCGCCTTGATGATTTGTGTACACTACCGTGGTGTCGTTGTCCGATTGTACTTGAACAGGCCTGTTCTGTACTAGAGGCAGGGCCAGTGTCAATGAATTGAACACTGCCCGCAATTCCAGAATGTTTATCGGGAGGAGAGATTCCTCCCTGGTCCACCGATGGTGAAGGGTCGTCATCACGGCCATGACCTTGGTGAATTTCCGAGGTGCCGTGGCCAAACCAGAAGGCAGGACCTGAGATCCAAAAACTAACCAGGCACAACACTGCTTAGCTTCCAACATCAGATGAGATTGGACATATCCAGTGTGATGCGGCTGTAGATGATTTTTGCTGTTTCTAACTTCTACTTCTAACTACTGGTACATCAATGAATAAGTTTCAAAATATAATGCATCAAGAGAACGGTGTTGGTAGTATAAAACTACCTACAGCACCTGGTATTCCCAGGTGGTCTCACATCCAAGAACAAACCAGGCCCAAAATCAGGTGATATTGGGCATATACAGTGTGGTGTGGCTGTAGATGAGCTTAGTGGTTTCTGTTAGAGTTCTTCTACTTCTAACTACTCGTACATAAATGAGTAAGCAGCCGATTTATTAAACCTGGTGAAATGATAATTTGCATGGTGATAAAGTACCAGCCAATCAGCTCCTAATTGCCATGTCACAGGCTGGGTTTGAAAAATGACAGTTAGGAGCTGACTGGCTGGTACTTTATCACCTTGCACTTTATCAGTTCACCAGGCTTAATAGATCTGCCCCAATGTTTCAAAATGGAATGCATCAAGAGAACGGTGTTAGTATTGTAAAAATACACACAGCTCCTGGTATTTCCTTGTGGTCTCCCATCCAAGTACTAAAACCAGGACCAACACTGCTCAGCTTCCATGATCAGGAGAGATTGGGCAAATCCAGTGTGCTGTGGCTGTAGATGAGCTGGTGGTTTCTGTTACAGCTCTTCTACTTCTAACTTCTGGTACATAAAAGAATACATGTAAAAATTAAATGTACCAAGAAAATGGTGTTGGTAGTTTAAAAACACCTAAAGAATCTGATACTACCAAGCAGTCTCCCATCCATGTATTAACAAAGTCCAATACTGCTTTGCTTCAAAAATCAAATGAGATTGGGCATATCCAGTGTGGTGTGGCTTTAGATAAGCTTTGTGGTTTCTGTTAGAGCTCTTCTACTTCTAACTACTGGTACATTAATGAATATGTATAAGGTTGTAGTTTATCCAATATGCCTTTACTACCTTACCTTTCAACCCCCCCTCCCTCCCCTCTTCTCCTTATAGCTTCCTTAGTTCTCTCCTCCTCGTGTGTGCGTTATTTGTTTTCTCATACGTCCTAGAGGATGCTGGGGTCACATTAAGAACCATGGGGTATAGACGGGATCCGCAGGAGACATGGGCACTTTAAGACTTTCAAAGGGTGTGAACTGTCTCCTCCCTCTATGACCCTCCTCCAGACTCCAGTTTTAGTATTGTGCGCAGTGATACTGGATGCACTACAGGGGAGCTCTACTGAGTTTCTCTGAAAAGACTTGTTAGTTTTTTTTATTTTCAGGGAGGCTGCTGGCAACAGTCTCCCTGCTTCGTGGGACTTAGGGGAGAGAAGTATGACCAACTTCTAGTGAGTTCAATGGCTCTGCTTCAGGCTGACAGGACACCATTAGCTCCTGAGGGTGCTGATCGCTGGGTACGCCTAGATGCACACTCCCGCAGCCTGCCGTCACCCCCTTACAGAGCCAGAAGACAGGTGAGTAGCAGAAGAACAGAAGACTTCTTCTTCAGTGACGGCATTCTGAGGTACCGAGCAGCGAGCGGAACGCTGCGCGCCATGCTCACACACAAACACAGGCACTGCAGGGTGCAGGGCACGGGGGGGGGGGCACCCTGGGCAGCATAAATTCCTCACAAAAGGCTGGAAAAAGTGGACATTAGTGCCTGGGCACTGTCCTTACCCCACTAGCGTAATTAATTATTTCTGAGCGGGACAGATACGCGCCATTACAGCGGCGGGGCTTCTTCCTCACCTCACCAGAACATCTTTAGAGCATTACAAGTCTATCACTATAGAGTTTATTATTTCCCAGACTGTGTACTTTTGGCGCTGGATTGTGAGCTGAAAAATCCTGTGTCCCTCTGACAGATTTACTGACGGTCTGTCCCCCATAAGCCGGTGTGTCTGTGGGTACTTGGTATATGTGTGTCAACATGTCGGTGGCTGAATTTTTTTCCCAAGAGGAAACTATATTAGGAATGCAGACATATGATGGTGGCCCTGTTGGCACCACCAATAACTGACTGGGTAAATGTTTCAGTAATATCAGAGTAAGGTTGGATAAATCTGTGTCCCAGACACAGACGTAGAGAATAGATGTGATATTCATGGCTATGTTTCTTTTCCCTCAGGCCCCGCTGGGTCGCAAAAATGTTATTTTGCCCAGTTACTACACACTGATACTGACACGGATACTGATACTTATGTCGACCATAATGTTTCCTGATTAGATCCAATATTGGCAAGGAGCATTCAGTACATGATTGTGGATATTAAGGACATATTAAAATCACTGAAGACCCTGCTGTTCCTGACAAAGGGGTCTATATGTATGTATATATAGATATATAATGAAAGCTGATGTAACGTTCCTCCATCTCTGTTTGAGAAAGTCTGGGCCAGCTCGACAAGATGGTTTCAAATCCCCAAAAGGATTCTGGTTGTTTATTCATTTCCCGCCGCGGACAGAATAAAGTGGGAGTCACCCCCTGTTCTGCACGGGGCCCTGTCACAAATCCAGCGGATCGTATGCAGGAAGCTACATTATTTCTAGTTATGTAACCACGGGTACATTACTTAGACCTGCCATTACATGTGCATGGGTGAGTAGTAGTATTCAAGAATTGGTCGAATACCTTGTCATCCGATATAGATACCCTGGAGAGATGGGATACTCCTTACGTTGTATCATATCAAGGACACTGCAGCATACTTACGTGAGACTGCAAGGGATATAGGACTCTTGAGTTCACGGGCCAATTTCATGGCAGTGTCGGATAGGAGGGCATTGTGGATTCACCAAGAGAATGCTGATGCTGACTCCAAGAAGAAAGGGAGTCTCTTCCCTATGAAGGTGAAGCCTTGTTTGGTGACTGCCTAGTTAATTTGATCTCGGCAGCTCCCGCAGGTAAGTCAACCTTCTTGCCCTATGTTCCCTCCCAACGGATGAAGACGCATCATTATCTGATGCAGTCATTTCGGCCCAATAGATATGCAAGAAGTTAAGATTCCCCTTTCTTTGCAGGTAGAGGAAGGAGAAGAGAGAAGAGGTCTGCATCCTCTTCAAGATCGCAGGAGCAGAGATCATCCTCTGCTTCTGCCAAATCCACTGCATGACGCTGGGGCTCTCTTGCAGGAGCCCGCACCAGTGGGGGCACGTCTAAAACTCTTCAGTCAGTTCTGGATTCATTCGGACATGGACTCGTGTGTTTTACAAATAGTGTCCCAAGGGTACAAACTGGGGTTTCAAGATGTTCCCCCTCACCGATTGTTCAAACATTAAGTTACTGTGCTATTCCTGGGTTATATAGCGCTGGGGTATGTGCTGGCATACTCTCTCTCTGTCTCTCCAAAGGGCCTTGTGGGGGAAATGTCTTCAGTAAAAGTATTCCCTGTGTGTGTGGTGTGTCGGTACGCGTGTGTCGACATGTCTGAGGAAGAAGGCTATATTAGAGAGGAGCGGGAGCAAATGAACGTGGTGTCTCCGCCGACACCTGATTGGATGGATATGTGGAATGTTTTAAATGCTAGTGTAAACTCATTGCACAAAAGATTAGACAAGGCAGAAGCTTTGGGACAGTCAGGGTCTCAACCAATGCCTAATCCTATGTCGCAGGGACTGTCAGGGTCTCATAAGCGCCCACTATCCAGATTGTTGACACAGATACCGACACGGATTCTGACTCCAGTGTCGATTACGATGATGCAAAGTTACAGCCAAAATTGGCAAAATACATTTGATATATGATTATGGCAATAAAAGATGTTTTGCACATCACAGAGGAGCCCCCTGTCCCTGACAAGAGGGTACATATGTACAAGGGAAAGAAGCCTGAGGTAACCTTTCCCCCCTCACACGAGCTGAACGAGTTATGTGAAAAAGCTTGGGAATCTCCTGCAGATTTCCAAAAGGATTCCCCTTTCCCATCAACGGATAGGTTACGATGGGAATCCTCCCCTTGGGTGGACAAAGCATTAACACGCTTATCCAAGAAGGTAGCCCTCCCGTCCCAGGATACGGCTACCCTCAAAGAGTCTGCTGACCGCAAACAGGAGATTACCCTGAAGTCCATTTATACACATTCAGGTACCTTACTCAGACCGGCAATTGCGTCGGCCTGGGTGTGTAGTGCTGTAGCGGCATGGACGGATACCCTAGATAAGGCTACTATTTTATTGCCCCTGGGGCATATAAGAGATGCTGTCCTATATATGTGTGTATGCAAACTACAGGTGGTGCTGCAGGGCTCACACCCTTTTACTTGTCTTGTAGAGCAACTCTGGAGCTGTTACTGGGTCCAGCTGCTGCAAGAAATCAGCTTGAATGCTTCAGGGGCTTGGGCATGGCCAACATGAGCCCCACACTGATGGGGGTGTATAAAGCGATCTAGGGGTCATCCAAGCGCAACCCCACAAAGGCCGCCATGCCCTGCGTGACCATTTTCTCTTTTCATATGCAGACGAGGGTTGCAGCCAACTATGCCCATTGCTTGGATGACATCACTGTATGCAAATCCGTCTGCTGCAGACCTTTCCCCAGGAATGCTTGTACTAGTTGTTGCATATGGTTTGATGTTTGAGGGTGCTTCAGTATTAGGCAGCTTTCCGCCCTCTCATGTTCATCTGAAAATATGTGGTCTCCCTGCAGTTCCCTTGTGCTTCCTCAGTTGAATCTCCTTAACTTGACGGGTGTGTGCCCGAGCAGCCGCCCTCCACAGCCCTATCCCAGCACATGCTTTTCTTGCGTATGAGATCTCTTGATCATGAAGATAGTTCTCACAGGGTGAGGTTCATCCATTACATTTTAAAGTAGGAAGGTACAAATTACATATTCAAATTACATATATGTGCTGGATTCAAATGTTTTCCCCCCTTCCTTTCTCAATTGTGCCCATCAGCAGCTATTCTAATGTTGCTGCCAATGGGTGTGACACATTCATTTCTTCTGTGGGGTACACTGGACTCCACAAGGATTCACATTGGGGTGTAGAGTAGGATCTTGATCTGAGGCACCAACAGGCTCAAAGCTTTTGACTGTTCCCAAGATGCTCAGCGCCCCCTCCTCTATAACCTCGCTTCCATGAACAGGGAGCTCAGTTTGTAGTTGGTGCCTTCAGTAGCAGGACACTTAAGAGGGGGCTGCCTCAGGCAGCCTATTCTTAGCTATTAATTTTGACAAGAAAAGAAGAACTTTTTTTTATAAGAATCTACAAGGGCTGCAGCAGGCTAGGTCTAATAGACATCTTTACTGCAGCTCCATCACTCCCAGCGGCGCAGTATACTCCCGCGCCCTGGTTGCTGGGTCACTACAGCGGAGGCTCCGGTTTCTTCCTAAGGTCAGTCACACACACACCGCCCTCCGGGATCACGAGGCCGCTGATGAAAGGGAGGTAAGGGACTTCTGTGCCCACACTATACCGTGATCCAGCGTGGCTGTAGGGGGCGGGCCATGTGCGCACTGGCGTGGACACTGATTACTGGGCAGCCGCTCCACTAGCCACCAGGGACAGTTAAGGAGCACAGCTCTGGGGGGTTTTCTCTTATATTAACCCCATTTTGTACTACCCGCAGTGCATTGTGATAGGTAATAGAGCCTGATTCAGGTTGGATTGCAATCGCAATAAGCAGTCCAACTGCAAAAATTGCTAAGAGCATACGCATGCGCCTGCATTTTCTGTGGCACCCCGCAGTTAATGCGATCGCCTCTGACTGTCAATCGGTGCTGGGGGGGGGGGGGGTCAGCAACACTCCATTTCCAAGTCGGAGATGGAGCGGTGCGTGGGCAGGGCTTCAAAATGGGGTCGGCAACGGAGAAACAGGAGGCGTGGTCAGAGCGGTTGCATGACATCACATGCAGCAGCTGCGATCACAAAAATGGTGGCGGCTTCCTGCGCACACATACAGTCTGCACCAACAG
Source organism: Pseudophryne corroboree (assembly GCF_028390025.1). Classification (NCBI taxonomy): domain Eukaryota; kingdom Metazoa; phylum Chordata; class Amphibia; order Anura; family Myobatrachidae; genus Pseudophryne; species Pseudophryne corroboree. Next base: position 33,090 of record NW_026968174.1, on the reverse strand, counting down.
GAGGCTAACCCATTTTTTATGATCACGCTGAACTGCACTGCGACTGCAATTTCAGCGTGGTCAAGAAGGGAGGCGGCATGCTGGGTGGCCCCAGCATGCGAACCAAAGGATTGCAAATTCTGTTACTTAGCAGAATTTGCAATCCTTACTGAATTAGGCCCATTGATTACAAAATTTATTTGTAAATATTTGAAGTTTTTCTTCAGGGACTAACACAAAAGATGCTTGGGGCTACTAACACATGGGTAAGCCACGTAAAGCTTCCCATGGGTCAGTGGCATCACAACGGGGTTGCGGCCCACACCCGAGTGTCACCCGCCAAGGGGGGTGACACCAAAGTGCCGGCTCCTCTTCAGTGACAGAATATGGGTGTTTTACTGTGACATTACGTGCAACACCCAGTTTCTGTCACTGTGCAGGAGCCAGCACCACTCACACACTAGTCCCCGGGTGCAGCACTCAACCCCCGGGATACCCGGAGAAACAAAATGGAGATTCAGGCCAACAGGCCACACCCCTACCTATGAGACCATGCCTCCATTTTACCATTGCGCTGCTTATCTGCGCGCACTGCATTACAATCTCCCTCGCTGCCTTTCTGGGTGTCACCAATGATAGTGACACCTTTGCCATGCTTGTAGCAGCTGGTCCTAAGATCTACGCCTCCAGCCCTGAGTGTTTGCCCTTGTGACTTGTTGATCATCATAGCGAAGCAGATTCTTACAAAAAACTGCAGGGGCTTAGATTGAAAAGAAAAACATTGACGAACCCATCATTTCAGCAACAGGGTCTGCCACACGGCTGACTGAAATGACTGGTTGGTTTGGACCCCCACCAAAAAAGAAGCAATCAATCTCTCCTTGCACAAACTGGCTCTACAGAGGCAAGATGTTCACCTCATCATCCTCCGATTCCTCACCCCTTTCACTGTGTACATCGCCCTCCTCACAGATTATTAATTCGTCCCCACTGGAATCCACCATCTCAGATCCCTGTGTACTTTCTGGAGGCAATTGCTGGTGAATGTCTCCACGGAGGAATTGATTATAATTCATTTTGATGATCATCATCTTCTCCACATTTTCTGGAAGTAACCTCGTACGCCGATTGCTGACAAGGTGAGCGGCTGCACTAAACACTCTTTTGGAGTACACACTGGAGGGAGGGCAACTTAGGTAGAATAAAGCCAGTTTGTGCAAGGGCCTCCAAATTGCCTCTTTTTCCTGCCAGTATACATACGGACTGTCTGACGTGCCTACCTGGATGCGGTCACTCATATAATCCTCCACCATTCTTTCAAAGGTGACAGAATCATATGCAGTGACAGTAGACGACATGTCAGTAATCGTTGCCAGGTCCTTCAGTCCGGACCAGATGTCAGCACTCACTCCAGACTGCCCTGCATCACCGCCAGCGGGTGGGCTCGGAATTCTTAGCCTTTTCCTCGCACCCCCAGTTGCGGGAGAATGTGAAGGAGGAGCTGTTGACGGGTCACGTTCCGCTTGACTTGACAATTTTCTCACCAGCAGGTCTTTGAACCTCTGCAGACTTGTGTCTGCAGGAAAGAGAGATACAATGTAGGTTTTAAATCTAGGATCGAGCACGGTGGCCAAAATTTATTGCTCTGATTTCAACAGATTGAATCCTGGTTAAGCGAATTAAGGGCTCCATCCACAAGTCCCACATGCCTAGCGGAATCGCTCTGTTTTAGCTCCTCCTTCAATGTCTCCAGCTTCTTCTGCAAAAGCCTGATGAGGGGAATGACCTGACTCAGGCTGGCAGTGTCTGAACTGACTTCACGTGTGGCAAGTTCAAAGGATTGCAGAACCTTGCACAACGTTGAAATCATTCTCCACTGCGCTTGAGTCAGGTGCATTCCCCCTCCTTTGCCTATATCGTGGGTAGATGTATAGGCTTGAATGGCCTTTTGCTGCTCCTCCATCCTCTGAAGCATATAGAGGGTTGAATTCCACCTCGTTACCACCTCTTGCTTCAGAGGATGGCAGGGCAGGTTCAGGAATGTTTGGTGGTGCTCCAGTCTTCGGCACGCGGTGGCTGAATGCAGAAAGTGGCCCGCAATTCTTCGGGCCACCGACAGCATCTCTTGCACGCCCCTGTCGTTTTTTAAATAATTCTGCACCACCAAATTCAATGTATGTGCAAAACATGGGACGTGCTGGAATTTGCCCAGATGTAATGCACGCACAATATTGGTGGCGTTGTCCGATGTCACAAATCCCCAGGAGAGTCAAATTGGGGTAAGCCATTCTGCGATGATGTTCCTCAGTTTCCGTAAGAGGTTGTCAGCTGTGTGCCTCTTATGGAAAGCGGTGATACAAAGCGTAGCCTGCCTAGGAACGAGTTGGCATTTGCGAGATGCTGCTACTGGTGCCGCCGCTGCTGTTCTTGCTGCGGGAGGCAATACATCTACCCAGTGGGCTGTCACAGTCATATAGTCCTGAGTCTGCCCTGCTCCACTTAACCACGGACATGTGGACTAGTGGACATTGGGTACAACTGCATTTTTTAGGACACTGGTGACTCTTTTTCTGAGGTCTGTGTACATTTTCGGTATCGCCTGCCTAGAGAAATGGAACCTAGATGGCATTTGGTACCGGGGACACAGTACCTCAATCAAGTCTCTAGTTGCCTCTGAATTAACGATGGATACCGGAACCACGTTTCTCACCACCCAGGCTGACAAGACCTGAGTTATCCGCTTTGCAGCAGGATGACTGCTGTGATATTTCATCTTCCTCGCAAAGGACTGTTGGACAGTCAATTGCCTACTGGAAGTAGTACAAGTGGTCTTCCGACTTCCCCTCTGGGATGACGATCGACTCCCAGCAGCAACAACAGCAGCGCCAGCAGCAGTAGGCGTTACACTCAAGGAGGCATCGGAGGAATCCCAGGCAGGAGAGGACTCGTCAGACTTGCCAGTGACATGGCCTGCAGGACTATTGGCTCTCCTGTCTAAGGAGGAAATTGACACTGAGGGAGTTGGTGGTGTGGTTTGCAGGAGATTGGTTACAAGAGGAAGGGATTTAGTGGTCAGTGGACTGCTTCCGCTGTCATCCAAAGTTTTTGAACTTGTCACTGACTTATGATTAATGCGCTGCAGGTGACGTATAAGGGAGGATGTTCTGAGGTGGTTAACGTCCTTACCCCTACTTATTACAGCTTGACAAAGGCAACACACGGCTTGACACCTGTTGTCCGCATTTGTGTACAGGATGCATACCTTCATGTCCAAATTTATCCATCTCATCAGTCGTACCTCAGATTTGCGGTACAGGACTGTCATTGCCAATTTCAGACGTTGCTGTTTGGTCTCTCCACGGCCCAGAGAATTTTCACCAAGGTAATGGTGGAAATGATGGTTTTCCTGCGCAAGCAAGGTGTCACAATTATCCCGTACTTGAGCGATCTCATAAAAGCGAGATCAAGAGAGCAGTTGCTGAACAGCGTATCACTTTCACTGAAAGTGTTACAGCAACACGGCTGGATTTTCAATATCCCAAAGTCGCAGTTGGTTCCTACGACTCGTCTGTCTTTCTTGGGCATGATTCTGGACACAGACCAGAAGAGGGTTTATCTCCCGATAGAAAAGGCCCAGGAACTCATGACTCTTGTCAGGAACCTATTGAAACCAAAACTTGTGTCAGTGCATCACTGCACTCGAGTCCTGGGAAAGATGGTGGCATCATACAAAGCCATTCCATTCGGCAGGTTCCATGCGAATACTTTCCAATGGGACCTACTGGACAAGTGGTCTGGGTCACATTTACAGATGCATTGGTTGATCACCCTGTCCCCCAGGGTCAGGGTATCACTCCTGTGGTGGCTGCAGAGTGCTCACCTTCTCGAGTGACGCAGATTCGGCATTCAGTACTGGATCCTGGTGACCACAGATGCAAGCCTCCAAGGTTGGGGAGCAGTCACACAGGGAAGAAATTTCCAAGGGCTTTGGTCAAGTCAAGAGACTTGTCTTCACATCAACATCCTGAAACTAGGGGCCATATACAATGCCCTACGTCAAGCGGAGACCTTACTTTGCGACCAACCGGTTCTGATCCAGTCAGACAACGTCACCGCAGTGGCTCATGTAAACCGTCAAGGCGGCACAAGGAGCAGAGTGGCGATGGCACAAGCTACCTTTGCATTTTTCTCCCAAACGAAGGACACTAGAATGAAAATTTTAAAGCCTCCTGTTAGTGCTTCATCTACACGGTATAGCCCTGAATTTTCCAATGCGTAGCTCTTTGCAAAAGAGAGATATTGGCAAGGAAAAGCTGTCTTGTACCTTTGCATTTTTCTCCCAAACGAAGGACACTAGAAAGAAAATTTTAAAGCCTCCTGTTAGGCCATCATCTACACGGCATAGCCCTGAATTTTCCAATGCGTAGCTCTTTGCAAAAGAGAGATATTGGCAAGGAAAAGCTGTCTTGTACCTTTGCATTTTTCTCCCAAACGAAGGAAACTAGAATGAAAATTTTAAAGCCCCCTGTTAGTGCTTCATCTACACGGCATAGCCCTGAATTTTCCAATGTGCAGCTCTTTGCAAAAGAGAGATATTGGCAAGGAAAAGCTGTCTTTCAACTCTTCCACAACTGAAAAACAGATAGTGTTCCCAAGCCTTCCATCCTGTAATATCTTCAGTCTCTCGTCAATGAAGAAAACAATCCCTCCAGCAGACTCTTCAACCACGATACAAGATCACAGCCAAAAGGGCGAGAAGCAACTACACTTGCGTTTAACCAAAATGGCAGTGCACCAAAACATAAGCTGACACAATCATGGAGAATGAGCCAGCATATATGCTCTTCTATCTATATTTTGCAAACCTGCTCTTGTCCCCTCCAGCTGCTCCATGTAGATTTGACGCCTGGCAAGGTGCATAACCCACTGACAAGCAGGCACACTCCTGCATGAGTTTTCACTCTCACTAGCAGGATGATACACATTCATTTGCATGTGCTCCACCTCTGACACACCGCCCACCCAACCACCCAGTCACCAGAGCCACCCACAAGCCAACTGGCTCCGTGATTTAATTTGCACAGTGCAGTCATCCAGGCAGCATGTCCTTCTCAATGGAATAATCTCTGGTTCCATGGAATCTTCCGCATTGGAATGCTGCGGAACAAAAAGGATTTAAACATTCAGCTTGCTAGCATTCAATGTACCTGCGGCTTGGCTCTAGCATATGGGTCTTCATCCTGTGGCCCTCCAGCTGCTGTGAAACTACACATCCCAGCATGCCCTGCCACAGTTTTGCTATTAAGGTATGCTAAAACTGAGGCAGGGCATGCTGGTATATGTAGTTCCACAGCAGCTGGAGGGTCGCAGGTTGAAGACCCATATTCTAGCATGCCTGTTCTATGATGCATGTTCCGTGATGTCACAATCAGCTTGGAATGGGGTGTCTAGCATGCATTTGCTGACAGCCACTTGAGGGAGACACACATCAGGAGATGCAGCATATCGGAGGTCTTCGATGCCTTTCCTGCAAATGCACACCACCAGCTGCTGGTCTGGACACAAAACAATACCCACAATTGAAGGCTCAAAATGCCCAACTACAGGATTAATGTAAGTAGTGAATTTTGGAATGAATTTAGAAGTAGGAAATTAAGTTAGTTCACAAGTACATTCAAATTCCGATCTAAAGTCTAGGTAGGCCTCACGTCCTGGCAGCCCCCAGCATTTAAAAATGCCTTGATTAGAGGTAGGGAATTAAATGTAGATAAGAAGTAGACACAAAATAACACTCCACAGAGCAATTATCAGGTGTCTTTATCAATTGTTGCATTTAAAAAATCAAGCAATTAGGGAACACAATGTTGCGACAATGTAACCCTATTTGCAAAATAGTACTAAATAAGTTTGTCGATGTAAGACATTTGCAAAGGCGCAAACAAAACACGCTGGAAAATGCAACTGAATCTGTTTTTGGAGGTTAGAATAGATGCAGGATCAAGTAGCTCAATGGGTAGGGTGTTTGATTAGAATTCAACAGGTTATAGATTTGAATCCTGGGTATGATAGTTTGAGGTGTTATTTAATAAAGTATGTTTATATATTAGTCACACATGGCTTACTTGTACAAATGGCATGTCACCAGTTAGTGCTGACTGCTGATATGCCATTTGCACAAACACGCCATGTGTGACTGTATATGCATTTAAGGAGGGCACCCCGGCAATACCACAAACCATTGAGTGTCAAGTATACTAGATATATCTTCATATCTCATGTGCTTTCTCTGAGACCAATCTTGTTATGCCCCTTCCCCACAAGGCATGCGCCTTTTGTCCATATTGCAAAAATGGGGAGGGGAGGGGGGGGGGGCATATAATTCTCTGTCACAGGGCACCAAAAAGTCTAGTTATGGCTCTGGTATGCATTATGTAATCTGGCAGACCATATCTCCAACACTGGCTGGTTGGAATAGAAATCCGGTTATCTATGTGAGCAAATGACCATCAACGATTTACTCTCAAACACTAGAAAATGGACAAACATGGTCCCCTAAACAAATTGGTTAAATTTTGGGTTTAACCAATTTGTGTAATGACCATTTTTGACCACTTTTCTAGTGTTTGGGAGCAAATGGTTAATTGACATTTGCTACTATACATTACCAGATTTTCATTCCATCCATCCAGACTGGATAGATAGCCTGACAGATAATTGTGTAGTGTACGCCCAGGATAACTGTCAGTTGTGCTTTCTTTTATGACGGCACATAAATGGGTGGGCAGATCCAGAGCAAGCACTGCCCACTCATGCATAGTTGTCAACTGATGTGAAGTTCCAGGGGGCAATCTCAGTTATAAAGAAAAGTATCTGGAAATTGTCCCTAGTTTAAAAAAAAAATAAAAAAAAAATTGATCAACTCCATTTATTTAGTATGATATCCCAGCAGTCAGAACAACATACTTTATTAAATAACACATCTCAAACTACCATACCCAGGATTCAAACCTATAACCTGTTGAATTCTAATCAAACACCCTACCTATTGAGCTATTTGATCCTGCATAAAAATTGTGAACATTATATGAAGCTATTGGTACTTTGCAAAAAAAAAAGTATCAGCATTACAACGCAGCAGATCCATGCAGTTTGCAGCCACACACTACATGTATCTGCTCAGCAACAATGCTGATTATTTCTTCACAAAGTACAAGGTGAGCTCCAAACAGAATTCTCTAGCTTAGAATTATACCTTTCTATGCCAAACCTAAAAGTCGGGCCCCCCACCCTGGGATCCCCCAGAGGGAGGCCTGCACCGTCATGCGGCAGGCTTGTCCGTTTTGGAAGCAGGCTGATGGGCAGCCCAGGCTTGCTTCAGTCTGGGCTTGGCAGGTCTGGAAGCATGAGCTTGCTTTGGGTATGCCTGACCTTGGGTACGCTTTACCTGAGGGATGAAAGGGCCAAGGGAAAGTACTTTTAGCCTTCTGCGTGGTAGGAGTCATACGAGGTAGGCAAGCTGTTTTAGCAGTAGCCAGATCAGCTACAATCTTATTGAGGTCTTCTCCAAAGAGAGTGTCTCCCTTGAAAGGAAGCACCTCCAGGGTTTTCTTGGAATCCATATCCACCGACCAGGATCTCAACCAGCTGTATAAAGTATTACCTTGGAACTGGCTCTCCACTCCCCATTATCTGGTTATCATGGCTTCCTCCTCCAGTGTCCAGACTCGCTTGCTGAAGCTCGGCCACTTCTTCCTAGCAGCAGGCTACTGGATCACTGGGCAGCAGAGGTGCTTGGGAGCCGGAAGGGGGCGGAGCAATCAGGCAGGCAGTTGCAGTGCTGCCCAGCTATCTGTGGTGTGAGAAGAAGCAGGGGCACCCCACCGCTGGCAGTGCTGCAGCTAGCGGTGGTGGCAGCGGCGAGGCTGCTGGGCTGGGTCTTGAAAAAGGTGGAAAGAAGGGTGTTACGGCATGGAATGTACAAACTGCGAGACCCTGCTGGTAGCGCCTTTGTCTATTTAGTAGGAAGGGCACGTAACAGCCGGGGGGCAATGGAGGAAGCCCCTTTAGGGCTGGAGCCCCTTCAGGGCTGGAGCCCGGCGGCAACTGACTCCGTTGTCTCTGGCAGTTCTGCCCCTGGACTAGAGGAATGGTCAAGAACATGGCAACATTTAATGCCAAAAAATGCAAAATCATACACGTCTCAAAAATGCAAAGGCTAACTATAATATTAAGGGCATTATAATGGCAAGAGGAAAGCTATCTAAGTATTACTATTTCAGGTGAGCAATGTAACAAAGCAATAGGAAAGGCAAGTCAGATGCTTGTTTGCATAGGTTAAAGAACCAGTAGCAGAAAAAAGTAATACAGGTTGAGTATCCCATATGCAAATATTCCGAAATACGGAATATTCCGAAATACGGACTTTTTTGAGTGAGACTGAGATAGTGAAACCTTTGTTTTTTGATGGCTCAGTGTACACAAACTTTGTTTAATACTCAAAGTTATTAAAAATATTGTATTAAATGAACTTCAGACTGTGTGTATAAGGTGTATATGACACATGAATGAATTCTGTGAATGTACACACACTTTGTTTAATGCACAAAGTTATAAAAAATATTGGCTAAAATGACCTTCAGGCTGTGTGTATAAGGTGTATATGAAACATAAATGCATTTTGTGCTTAGATTTAGGTCCCATCACCATAATATCTCGTTATGGTATGCAATTATTCCAAAATACAGAAAAATCCGATATCCAAAATTCCTCTGGTCCCAAGCATTTTGGATAAGGGATACTCAACCTGTAATGCCACTGTATAGGTCCTTGGTACAGCCACATTTAGAATCCTGTGTTCAGTTCCAGAAGCCATATCTCCAGAAGGCTGTAAATACATTAGGGCAACTAAAATTGTGCATGGCCTACATCACAAAACTTACCTGGAAATACTAAAAGATTATGTGTATAGTTTGGAGAAGGGAAGAGGGAACATACAGTAATAGAAACATTTAAATATATAGGGAGGAATGTAATAGGGTGTGAGAATCAGAAAGTGAGAGATTTTGTGTTTTTTCCTGTTGTTTTTTTTTTTTTTTCATTGTTTGTTTTTTAAAGTGGCAATCCTTTACATGGCAAAACCAGGTTGATATTTGCCATGTAAAGGATTGCCACCGTGGGCATGTGTAGAAGGGGCACTGCTACTGTTGGCATTATGTGTGTAAGCTGCACTGATATGGTGGTTATGTGTATAAAGGGCACTGCGACTGTGGGTATTATTATTATTATTATTATTATTATTATTACATGCGGTGTAATGACAATAAGATAGTGCTACTGTGTGGCGTATTTTGATTTGGGGTGCTATTGTGTGGCCATGCCCCTTCCTTGTGATACCACACCTTCTTTTTTTAAGGAGCGCACTGTCCCTTTATTAAGTATTGGAGAGAGGGCCCAAATTAATAGTTTGCAGGGAGGCGCCAAACACCCTAGCACTGGCCCTTTGGTAGGGGACAGGATTTGCTTCTGCTTGTGCACATCTGTTATGATTGCCAGCCAACAGCACTGGTTTTGCCTATAACACTAACTATAAATATTTTGAATTGGTCCTGGACCACCAATCCAAGGCACCCCTGCAAGTGTCCTGAGGCACCCCAGGGTGCAGTTTGAGAACCACTGGTCTAGTGAGTACCCAGGATAATTATTGTAGCTGGTCTGCGGGTAACAGCTCTCAGATCCACTTCTAGAAAAAATGCAGCAATGTAATTTGAGTGACAAACTGCAGAGATGAACCCTTTCTGTGACTGCTGCACAGGGATCACACAAACTCTATTCATAGGGCAGACTTCACTTAGGGGAGATGTTCTCACCCCGCAAAGAAGTGCGAGTATATACCGCACTTACGGTACCATTGGATTTACAGATATTTTCTTGCAATACACTATGGGGGTCATTCTGAGTTGATTGCTCGCTAGCAGTTTTTAGCAGCCATGCAAACGCATTGTCGCTGCCCACTGGAGAGTGTATATTCACTTTGGAGAAGTGCGAACACTTGAGCAGCAGAGCGCCTGCAAAATCGTTTCAAAATAAGACCAGCACTGTAGTTACACTTCGTGTGCGTTGATTCTAACAACCGAGGGACGGCTTTTGATGTCACACACCCATCCAGCGAATGCCCAGCCACGTCTGCATTTCTTCTGCCACGCCTGCATTTTTCCAAGCACTCCCTGAAAACGGTCAGTTGACACCCAGAAACGCCCTCTTTCTGTCAATCTCCTTGTGGCCTGTTCTGTGATTGGAATAATCGCTAGAACTAGTGCAAAACCACAATGGACTTTGTACCCGTACGATGCGCATGCACATTACGGAGCATGCGCATGCACAGATTAGCCATTTTTTTTCAACTGATTGCTGCGCAGCGAACAACGGCAGCAAGCGATCAACTCGGAATGACCCCCTATATACATAGAAACATGGATTTTTACTGCAGGAATTATGGTTAGTTTAGGGGTATCGGTTAGGGTCAACAGAGGTGTAGCTAGGGGTCCAAGCGCCCCTGGCAAAGTAAGGGACTGGCGCCCCCCCTTTCGATAAAGCATTGCAGTCCATTGGCGGTTACCATGTTGGAGCCACAGCAACTGACCCCCTCCCCCACACGCTGCCCTACATCATCGGCTGGGATTCACTGTTGGTGTGAAGCCACTGGGAACATTCTGGTAGCATTAGCAGCAGTCTGTGTCATAGATAGGGAAGGCAGAAGGTTAACTAGCTAATAGCAGTCTGTTGGCAGCAGAGGCTGGGCGGGGGGCTGAGAATGAGCCAACGCTGATCAGTGTCCAGTCTGCTCAGACAAAAATATTTTGTGATCAGGGCTGGTTCTAGACCAAAGGAGCCAATAGCAAAAATTTCCTTTGGCACCCCCCCCCCCCCACACACACACACACACACACACACACACACACACACACACACACACACACACACACACACACACCAAAAAAGAACATATCCCAGTTTAACATAACGCTATGTGGTGCAAGGTGTGGAGCTGGTCACTTGTATCAGACCTCTGACATTTGCCTTTTCACCCATATTGCATACTTTTTCTTGCAGGTTGTGTCTTAATTCAAGAAGTGTTCTAAGTACTTCAGCTTAGTATCTTTACTGACCCCTCTTTACCCCACACTACATAACTGACCCCTCTATACCCTACACTACATCACTGACCTTTCTATAACCATCACTGCATTACTGACCCCTCTATACAGTACACTGACCTCTATATACCTGCTAGTACATCCCTGATGCCTATATTCCCTAAGCTAAATCCCTGATGCCTCTATTCCCTACGCTACATCCCTGACGCCTCTATTCCCTATGCTACATCCCTGACGCCTCTATACCCTACGCTACATCCCTGATGCCTCTATTCCCTACGCTACATTCCTGATGCCTCTATAACCTACGCTACATCCCTGACGCCTCTATACCCTACGCTACATCCCTGACGCCTCTATACAGTACAATGCATTACTGATCCCTCTAGACCATACATCCTCATTACATCAGAGAGATAGTGAAACACTGGAAAAAATAAGGATAAAGTGGACTACAGAAACTGATGCTCTAAACAAAGGAGAGAGAGAGAAAAGCACAAGGGAAAGTGGGCAATCGGAACACCATAGAGAGAGGAGAGATAGAAATGCCTGAAAAAGTAAAGGGGGTTGGGTATGGCATCCGGCGCTCGGGATTCCAGCAGTCACATGATACCTAATCCTAATCCTAACCCTCTGGGGGGGTGGCGGATAGGGCTAACCCTCAGGGGGTGGCAGCTAGGACTAACCCCCCCCCCCCTCCTAGTGCCTTCCCTAACACCCGCTCCCCCGGTCCTAACCCTCCCTCCAATACTCGCCTTCGGGATGTTGGCTGTCTGTGTGCCGGCACCAGTCTCCCAAGTGGTGTCAGGATTCCAACATCTGTCAAATGACCGCCGGTATACCGTCTGCCGGGATGGTAAATGTATCCTGAGGACAGGTAGTGAGTGTGGAGGGATAGGTGGTTCAGTAAAATGTAACAGCTCAAACTGCGATCATTCACTGATAAATTGATTTATAGCTCTCCCTTTTTAACCATTGCAGTCATAAAAGCAATGTTTTTTAAACTTTTAAATAAAGCTTGTTAGCATCCCCAGCACACTGTATATGCTGGGAGATGTAGTTCTCAATATGAAAACATTTAATTACTGTATGAACTCTAATTCCCCAACTGAAACCTCTCACAAACACACACTCCTAAATCTAGTACACACACACACACACACACACACACACACACACACACACACACACACACACACACACATTTCCCCAGTACTGACAACTCTCATCACTTCCACACACTGACAACTCCCTCCTGCTCCTCTCCCCACTGACACTGACAGCTCCCTCACAGTCACACACATCCTCCACCCCCCCACCCCCCCCACACACACACTGATAGCACACATGCACAAATCCCCCCTTCCTCGACACTAACTGTCACGGACTGCTTGGGCAGCAGGGGGCAGGCTCTGACTTGAAGTGCTGAAATTCAACAGCTCTCTCGAACTTGCAAGGCATGGCTGTGCAGCTGTCTCCAGCCATCTCCTTGCCCACTGTGTAATTTGTGGCGTTCTCTGATGTTCCCCGCTCTGCCTCTACAACCGGCACATAATGTACAGCAGTGGTGACTCCTGAGTATGGGCCTGGAGAACTCCGCCTACCGGGGGGTAGGGATTAATAATTTCAAAGGGGCAGAGCTAGGAGTGAAGCAGTGGACAGCAGTTGAGGGGCGTTTCAAACTGTAACAGGGTTGGGACAATTTCAGTATCCTTCCCTCACCGTCTAATTGGTCAGTCCCACGCTGATTGCCATAGCGCCCTTTTCGAGACTGCAGAACTCTATCCCTTAGCCACGGTTGGCACAGCTGGATGGTGCCCCTGGCAAGTGCCATCCTGGCCAAGGGGTAGATACGCCCCTGAGGGTCAGGGCCAGCAACAGAAATCTTGGGGCCCAGTACACTGATATCTCTGGGGCCCCCTCAACCCCCCCTTAACTTGGCAGAGGGATCTTTAAAAAAAAATGGAGCCTTTGACTCGGACCGTCAGTGAGGCCGGCAGGTGGTTTTCATACTGGGCTATCCAGCTCTTCGGTGACGGTGGCAGGGACATTCAGAAAAGGGCCAGCACAGCAACATGCATAATAATGGCAATACAGTATGGACCACAGGGACTGGACAAAGTGATGGGGTAAAAGGAGGGGGGAGGGTTTAGTTGGCCTGTTAATTGTTTTCCTGCTTAAATTGAGCAGTTGGTGGATACACTTTAAAAAGCAATATTGGCACTGTGGCCCCATTATTTCTGTTCTTAATACTTGGAGCCCTGAACAAGTGTCCCCTTTGTCCCCCCTGTCACCGGGCCTGTTCAGGCGTTACCTATGGAGAAGCTGCGACATGACATCCTAGGACACGATACTGCACCATGCATCACCATTATATTTCAGTGTGCCTTGTCAATATTTAAATCTTGTTCTGTGTGACGTGAGTTGTAAATGGTTGAAAATCTCTGTGCTACAGTATCGTCACCATGTAGTTATAACAACACCGCAAAACCACCAAAAGACGTGTTTTGGTAGAGGGACTGCTGGAGGGGCCCATTGGGGCCCCCAGTTTGCTACCCCACCCCAGTATACCTGTGCTGTAGCCAGTGGAAGGGGCACTATCTTCCCGGTGATCTCTTCGGGAAGATGGTGCCGCACATAGAAAGCAAAGACTCTGGCTGCACTCTCCTGCCCTCGCTCTAAGCAAGGTGATCGGGCCACAAAAGGACCCCTGTCGGACCCCTGCCGGACCCCGGCCTGTGGGCCACAAAAGGATGCATTGGGGGCGGCATGCGGCCCATGGGTTTGACACCCCTGCCCTAGAGTATCAAAATTTGTTTCACGGCACCCCTAGGCCAAAGTTTTTTTTATTGAGAAATTCAGAAAAAAATATAAAATTAAGTAAATTGTGTTTATAGCATGTCATCCTCAGGTTCAGTTATGTTGTGAGGGAATGGTTTTGCCAATTTAATAAAGTATAAATAATTTTAATTGGTCCTGGACCACCAAACTATGCTACCAGTGCAAGAACCCCAGTTTGGAAACTACTGCCATAAAATAAACCTTTTTTGTTTTTTTTAAACTACATGTAATACACCTTAGAGCTCAGTTCCTAAAAGGTTTTAAACCCTTGCATACAGTAAACTACACATATTTAAAAATCCTACACCGGGCACAAGTGCTCACGGGCCAATTTCATGGCAGTCTCGGATAGGAGGGCATTGTGGATTCACCAAGGGAATGCTGATGCTGACTCCAAGAAGAAAGGGAGTCTCTTCCCTATGAAGGTGAAGCCTTGTTTGGCGACGGCCTAGTTCATTTGATCTCGGCAGCTCCCGCAGGTAAGTCATCCTTCTTGCCCTATGTTCCCTCTCAACGGATGAAGACGCATCATTATCTGACGCAGTCATTTCGGCCCAATAGATATGCAAGAAGTTAAGATTCCCCTTTCTTTGCAGGTAGAGGAAGGAAAAGAGGGAAGAGGTCTGTAGCCTCTTCAAGATCGCAGGAGCAGAGATCATCCTCTGCTTCTGCCAAATCCACTGCATGACGCTGGGGCTCTCTTGCAGGAGCCCGCACCAGTGGGGGGCACGTCTAAAACTCTTCAGTCAGTTCTGGATTCATTCGGACCTGGACTCGTGGGTTTTACAAATAGTGTCCCAAGGGTACAAACTGGGGTTTCAAGACGTTCCCCCTCACCGATTGTTCAAATCAGCCTTAGTCAGCAGGGAGAAGGTTTTTATTCAAGCCTCTTCGTGGTCCCGAAGCCGGACGGCTCAGTCAGACCAATCTTAAATCTGAAATCCCTTAATTTCTACCTAAAGAAATTCAATTTCAAGATGGAATCTCTCAGGGTAGTGATCTCCAGTCCGGGGGATAAAGGAGATTTCATGGTTTTGGTAGACATAAAGGATGCCTACTTATATGTTCCCATTTAGCCACTGCATCAAGCAGCAGCTACCTGAGGTTTGCAATTCAGGATTGTCATTACCAATTTCAGACGTTGCCGTTTGGTCTGTCCACGGCTCCGAGGATTTTCACCAGGGTGATGGCGGAAATGATGGTTCTCCTTCGCAAGCAAGGAGTCACAATTATCCCGTACTTGGATGATCTCCTGATTAAGGCGAGATCCAGGGACCAGTTAGTGCAAAACATCTACTCTCCCTGACAGTTCTTCAACAACATGGTTGGCTCCTAAATTTGCCAAAATCGCAGTTGGTCCCAATGACGCGGTTGTTGTTTTTGGGAGTGATACTGGACATTGAAGAGGTTTTCTTCTAGTGGAAAGGCTCTGGAGATCCAGAGTCTGGTCAAACAAATTCTGAAGCCAGCAAGAGTGTTAATCCATCAATGCATTCAGTTGCTGGGGAAGATGGTTGCGGCCTACGAGCCCATTCAGTTTGGCAGGTTCCATGCCAGAGTGTTCCAGTGGGACCTGTTGGACAAGTGGTCCGGATCCCACCTACACATGCACCGGAGGATAATCCTGTCTTCCAAGACCAGAATCTCACTCCATTGGTGGCTGCACAGTTCTCACCACCTAGAGGGGCGATGGTTCGGGATCCAGGACGGGATCCTAGGGACCACGGATGCAACCCTCCGAGGCTGGAGAGCAGTCACACAGGGGGAAAACATCCAAGGAAGATGGTCAAGTCTTCCTTGGATGTTTTCATCTCCACATAAATGTTCTGGAGTTAAGGGCCATTTAATAACTGCAGACACAGTACGCACTGGGACGGGTGCCCATCATCCTCTACGGACTAAGAGAAAAGGATTTACCGGTAGGTATTAAAATCCTATTTTCTCTAACGTCCTAGAGAATGCTGTGGACTCCGTAAGGACCATGGGGATAGACGGGCTCCGCAGGAGACATGGGCACTTTAAGAAAGACTTTAGTTCTGGGTGTGCACTGGCTCCTCCCTCTATGCCCCTCCTCCAGAACTCAGTTTGATACTGTACCCAGTGGAGACTGGGTGCTTTTCAGGAGCTCTCCTGAGCTTTCTGACAGAAAGTATTTTGTTAGGTTTTTAATTTTCAGGGAGCACTGCTGGCAACAGACTCCCTCATCGAGGGACTGAGGGGAGAGAAGCAGCCCTACTCTCTGAGTTGCAAGGTCCTGCTTCTTAGGCTACTGGACACCATTAGCTCCAGTGGGATTGGTACGCAGGATCTCACCCTCGCCGTCCGTCCCAGAGCCGCGCCGCCGTCCCCCTCGCAGAGCCGGAAGATAGAAGCCGGGTGAGTATGAGAAGAAAAGAAGACTTCAGAGGCGGCAGAAGACTTCATGATCTTCACTGAGGTAACGCATAGCACTGCAGCTGTGCGCCTTTGCTCCCATACACCTCACATACTCCGGTCACTGTAAGGGTGCAGGGCGCAGGGGGGGCGCCCTGGGCAGCAATATAAACCTCTTTCGCAAAAATATAACATATATACAGCTGGGCACTTTATATATGTATAAGCCCCCACCAATTTTACAGTTTAAGCGGGACAGAAGCCCGCCTCCGAGGGGGCGGGGCTTCTCCCTCAGCACTCACCAGCGCCATTTTTTCTCCACAGCACAGCTGAGAGGAAGCTCCCCGGACTCTACCCTGCTTATACCACGTTAGACAAGAGGGTTGAAAAGAGGGGTGGGGGGGGCACATAATTCGCAAATTACATACAGCAGCACTACTGGGCAAACATTAAGTTACTGTTTTATTCCTGGGTTATATAGCGCTGGGGGGTGTGCTGGCATACTCTCTCTCTGTCTCTCCAAAGGGCCTTGTGGGGAAACTGTCTTCAGAAAAAGCATTCCCTGTGTGTGTAGTGTGTCGGTACACGTGTGTCGACATGTCTGAGGAAGAAGGCTATATTAGAGAGGAGCGGGAGCAAATGAATGTGGTGTCTCCGCCGACAGCTGATTGGATGGATATGTGGAATGTTTTAAATGCTAGTGTAAACTCATTGCACAAAAGATTAGACAAGGCAGAAGCTTTGGGACAGTCAGGGTTTCAACCCATGCCTGATCCTATGTTGCAGGGACTGTCAGGGTCTCATAAGCGCCCACTATCCCAGATTGTTGACACAGATACCGACACGGATTCTGACTCCAGTGTCGATTACGATGATGCAAAGTTACAGCCAAAATTGGCAAAATCCATTCGATTTATGATTATGGCAATAAAAGATGTTTTGCACATCACAGAGGAACCCCCTGTCGCTGACAAGAGGGTACATATGTACAAGGGAAAGAAGCCTGAGGTAACCTTTCCCCCCTCACACGAGCTGAACGAGTTATGTGAAAAAGCTTGGGAGTCTCCAGATAAAAGACTGCAGATTTCCAAAAGGATTCTTATGGCGTATCCTTTCCCATCAACGGATAGGTTACGATGGGAATGCTCCCCTAGGGTGGACAAAGCATTAACACGCTTATCCAAGAAGGTAGCCCTCCCGTCCCAGGATACGGCTACCTTCAAAGAGTGTGCTGACCGCAAACAGGAGATTACCCTGAAGTCCATTTATACACATTCAGGTACCTTACTCAGACCGGCAATTGCGTCGGCCTGGGTGTGTAGTGCTGTAGCGGCATGGACAAATACCTTATCTGAGGGGATGGATAGCCTAGACAAGGATACTATTTTATTGACCCTGGGGCATATAAGAGATGCTGTCCTATATATGTGTGTATGCAAACTACAGGTGGTGCTGCAGGGCCCACACCCTTTTACTTGTCTTGTAGAGCAGCTCTGAAGCTGTTACAGTGCCCAGCTGCTGCAAGAAATCAGCTTGAATGCTTCAGGGGCTTGGGCATGGCCAACATGAGCCCCACACCGAAAGAGGGTGGGGGTGTTTAATGCAAACTTGGGGTTATACAAGCGCCGCAAAAGGCCGCCATGCCCTGCATGCCCCTTTTCTCTTTTCATATACAGATGAGGGTTCCAGCCAACTTTGGCCCACTGCTTGGATGACATCACCGTATGCAAATCCGTCTGCTGCAGACCTTCCCCCAGGAATGCTTGCAATAGTTGTTGCATATGGTTTAATGTCTGAGGGTGCTTCAGTATTAGGCAGCCTTCCGCCCTCCCATGTTCATCTGAAAAGATGTGGTCTCCCTGCAGTTGTTGTCCCCAGACGAGAGTTCCCTTGTGCTTCCTCAGTTAAATCTCCTTAACTTGACGGGGGTGTGCCCGAGCAGCCGCCCTCCCCAGCCCTATCCCAACACATACTTATCTTGCATATGAGATCTCTTGATCATGAAGATAGTTCTCACAGGTTGAGGTTCATCCTGGCCCCGCTCCCCGCTGGAGAGCGCTGATGGGGACAGCAGCGGGGCTTCAGCAGAAGGGTGAGTATGTGTGGCCAGAGACCTCCCTTCCCATGTGCAGGCCTGCAGAGTCTGCCACGCAGGATTGGGCATGTGGCACTCTCCCTCCCAGGGGCTCTTCCAGATGTAGCTCCTCAGCAGTATTTTTCCCGGGCTGCGCGGCGCTCTCCCCGACTGGCATCCGCCCTGGAACACTGCCTTCCTCAACGCAACATCAGCAGGGGGCCCTGGCCTCATCAACATCCCAGGTCTTTCTCATGTATGTATCATGTATGTGTGTGTGATATATGTATGAATCATATATGTTTGTGATATATATATATATATATGTATGTATCTATCTATCTATCGTATGTGTGTGTATATATATGTATCTATCATGTATGTATGTATGTATCTATCTTGTATGTATGTGTTCTATCTATCTATCTATCTATCTATCTATCGTGTGTGTGATATATGTATGTATCTATCATGTATGTGTTATATGTATGTATCACACCTTCCTCTATACATATACATACATACATACATACATACATACATACATACACACACCTATATCTGTACGTACACTGACATACACACACCAACATCTATAGATAAACACGCTGACCCCTAAACGTACACCAACGTACCCACACCTGCATCTATACCTACACATGCTGACACGTGGACGTACACCGGCTTACCCACATGTGAATCTATACATACATGTGCTGACACCTGGACATACACTGATGTACCCACACCTAACATCTATACATATACATGCTAACACCTGGACGTATACAGACGTACCCACATTTGCATCCATGCATATATAGATGTAGGTGTGTGTACGTCAGTGTACGTCCAGGTGTCAACGCGTATATGTATAGATGCAGGTGTGGGTACGTCTGTGTATGTCCAGGTGTCAGAATGTGTATGTATAGATGCAGGTGTGGGAACGTCAGTGTAGGTTCAGGTGTCAGCGCGTGTATGTATAGATGCAGGTGCTTGTATGTCCAGATGTCAGTGCATGTATGTATAGATGCAAGTGTGGGTACGTCGGTGTATGTCCATTTGTCAGCGCGTGTATATATAGATGCAGGTGCTTGTATGTTGGTGTATGTCCAGGTGTCAGCATGTGTATGTATAGATGCAGGTGTGGGAATGTTGGTGTATGTCCAGGTGTCAGGGCGTGTATGTATGGATATTAGGTGTGGGTACATCAGTGTATGTCCAGGTGTTAGCGCATGTATGTATAGATGTATATATACACACACATACGATAGATAGATAGATAGATAGATAGATAGATAGATAGATAGATAGATAGATAGATAGATAGATAGATAGATAGATAGATAGATACATATTATAAGGGCACGGCCAGGTGTTAGCGCATGTATGTATAGATGCAGGATAATAATCACACAGCGTGCCCCCCACCAACCACAAACCTCCCCCACCCCCCTGTATGACATAAACACCGCTAATTCCACTTACACACAATAATTTCAGTTTGCGACCAGGAGCCGGCAATGTATGTGCACCCAAATGAAGCCACTGTACATGCCCTGCAGGCTGCTATGTACTGCAACAGGTGCAACAAATGTAAATGCCCTATCTTTAAAATGGGGCATATTTTACTAAATTAAAAAAACCTGTAACTTTCTGTAAAACCTTAACCCCAAAAGGCACTACACTAACATCGGGGTGTAGAGTTGGATCTTGATCCAAGGCACCAACAGGCTAAAGCTTTGACTGTTCCCAGGATGCCTTGCACCGCCTCCTCTACAACCCTGCCCAGTGGCGTAACTAGACCTTTGTGGGCCCCATAGCAAAATTCTGAATGGGCCCACCAGCACTCAACAAGAATGAGTGGCGTTTGGGGTCAGAAAAGTAGAGGGGAAGGGGTCTGACAGAGTAGGGGGCAGGACATGAATGAATAGAAATAGAATACTGAGAAACTGAGGTGTCCATTATATAAAGAAATACAGTATGTGTGTCTGTGTGTATATCACACACACACACATATAAGGGAAATTCAAATGCCCTCAATTATTGCGCCCATTACACTCTGGTTTAGGTGCACAAAGCACCTAAACCTGAATAAAGTAATGGGCGCGATCATGAAAAGACACCGTTTGGTTGCCCAAATGGGTCTCTTTGCACACATTTCAGCTTGTTTCCCCTGGGGGTAGCGAGCTGAAATAAACATGTCGCACCCGTTGGCAGCAACATTAGAATAGCTGCTGACGGGCACGATTGAGGGAGGAAAGGGACATTTGAATCCAGCCCATAGATGCAATGTGAATATGTAATTTGTACCTTCCTATCTTAAAATGTATAAAGTAGTGTTTACACTAGAGGTCTTTCCGAACCCCCTAATCCTAACATTGTAATTTGCTTTAGGGCGCACCTCCAATTAGTCTAGTGTTTCGTATTTTCACATTAAATACTTTCTTGCATTGGTTGGTTAAAGATTAGATCGTATATTTTTCTAGATATAGCTGTGCATAGTCTACAAGGCTACATGCTTCTCCCCTAACTAGAGATGTGCAGCGGGCATTTTTCGTGTTTCATGTTTTGGTTTTGGTTTCGGATCCGCAGTTGTGTTTTGGATATGGACGCGTTTTGGCAAAACCACCCTTTCGGGTTTTGTATTCGGGTGATTTTTTTTTAAAACCTCAAACAGCTAAAATCATAGAATTTGGGGGTAATTTTGATCCTATAGTATTAAGCTCAATAACCATAATTTCTACTCCTTTCCAGTCTATTCTGAACACCTCACACCTCCCAATATTATTTTTAGTCCTAAAATTTGCACCAAGGTCCCTGGATGACTAAGCTAAGCGACCCAAGTGGGCAGCACAAACACCTGGCCCATCTAGGAGTGGCACTGCAGTGTCAGACAGGATGGCACTTAAAAAAATAGCCCCAAACAGCACATGATGCAAAGATAAATAAAAAAAGAGGCGCAAGATGAAATTGTAGTGTGTCTCTCCTGCTCAGTGTCAGTTCTCAGTAGTATCCTCATCAGTGCTCAGTATCACTGCTCATTGTCTTGTGCTGCAATGTGGTGCTCAGTATACTAGAGTACATTACTAATAGTCCAGTGCTGCATCTTGCTGCTCAGTGTCAGTTCTAGTATCCTCATCAGTGCTCAGTATCACTGCTCACTGTCTTGTGCTGCATTGTGGTGCTCAGTATACTACAGAACATTACTAATAGTCCAGTGCTGCATCTGGCTGCTCAGTGTCAGTTCTAGTAATCTCATCAGTGCTCCGTATCACTGCTCATTGTCTTGTGGTGCTCAGTATACTACAGTACATTACTAATACTCCAGTGTCTTGTGCCGCATATGGCTGCTGTAGGGTGCTGTGGTAGTGTCCTGTCACTGTGCATATGTCATCATTCCAGTCACAGTGATATCTGGTATCTATCTAGTGGTATCTAATTCCAGACATTACCACCGTCTAATTCCAGATATATTACTGGCATATAATTCCACACATTAAAAAATGGAGAACAAAAAGGTGGAGAGTAAAATAGGGAAAGATCAAGATCCACTTCCACCTAGTGCTGAAGCTGCTGCCACTAGTCAAGGCAGAGACAATTCAATGCCATCAACATTATGTAATGATTATACGATACATTATATATCATATCATTGTATGGTTGTAAAATACAACTTAAAAACTTTAATGAATAAATACATAAAGTAGCTTTTATGTAACCTTTTTAAACCTATTAGCATAGACCGAATCTCATCGTGTGTATAGGCCTTTAGTTCAACAACAGCATGGGACCAGTTAGTGTGTTTTGACTAGAGATGAGCGGGTTCGGTTTCTCTGAATCCGAACCCGCCAGAACTTCATGTTTTTTTTCACGGGTCCGAGCGACTCGGATCTTCCCGCCTTGCTCGGTTAACCCGAGCGCGCCCGAACGTCATCATGACGCTGTCGGATTCTCGCGAGGCTCGGATTCTATCGCGAGACTCGGATTCTATATAAGGAGCCGCGCGTCGCCGCCATTTTCACACGTGCATTGAGATTGATAGGGAGAGGACGTGGCTGGCGTCCTCTCCGTTTAGAATTAGAATAGATTAGAGAGACACTTGATTTACTAATTTTGGGGAGCATTAGGAGTACTCAGTAGTGTACAGTGCAGAGTTTTGCTGATAGTGACCAGTGACCACCACTTTTATTTATAATCCGTTCTCTGCCTGAAAAAAGCGATACACAGCACACAGTGACTCAGTCACATACCATATCTGTGTGCACTGCTCAGGCTCAGGCCAGTGTGCTGCATCATCTATTATCTATATATAATATTATATATATCTGTCTGACTGCTCAGCTCACACAGCTTATAATTGTGGGGGAGACTGGGGAGCACTACTGCAGTGCCAGTTATAGGTTATAGCAGGAGCCAGGAGTACATAATATAATCCGTTCTCTGCCTGAAAAAAGCGATACACAGCACACAGTGACTCAGTCACATACCATATCTGTGTGCACTGCTCAGGCTCAGGCCAGTGTGCTGCATCATCTATTATCTATATATAATATTATATATATCTGTCTGACTGCTCAGCTCACACAGCTTATAATTGTGGGGGAGACTGGGGAGCACTACTGCAGTGCCAGTTATAGGTTATAGCAGGAGCCAGGAGTACATAATATATTATATAGTGAGTGACCACCAGACACACAGTGCAGTTTATTTAATATATCCGTTCTCTGCCTGAAAAAAGCGATACACACAGTGACTCAGTCAGTCACATACCATATCTGTGTGCACTGCTCAGGCTCAGGCCAGTGTGCTGCATCATCTATATATATTATATATCTGTCTGACTGCTCAGCTCACACAGCTTATAATTGTGGGGGAGACTGGGGAGCACTACTGCAGTGCCAGTTATAGGTTATAGCAGGAGCCAGGAGTACATAATATTATATTAAAATTAAACAGTGCACACTTTTGCTGCAGGAGTGCCACTGCCAGTGTGACTAGTGACCAGTGACCTGACCACCAGTATATAATATTAGTAGTATACTATCTCTTTATCAACCAGTCTATATTAGCAGCAGACACAGTACAGTGCGGTAGTTCACGGCTGTGGCTACCTCTGTGTCGGCACTCGGCAGCCCGTCCATAATTGTATATACCACCTAACCGTGGTTTTTTTTTCTTTCTTTATACATACATACTAGTTACGAGTATACTATCTCTTTATCAACCAGTCTATATATTAGCAGCAGACACAGTACAGTGCGGTAGTTCACGGCTGTGGCTACCTCTGTGTCGGCACTCGGCAGCCCGTCCATAATTGTATATACCACCTAACCGTGGTTTTTTTTTCTTTCTTTATACATACATACTAGTTACGAGTATACTATCTCTTTATCAACCAGTCTATATATTAGCAGCAGACACAGTACAGTGCGGTAGTTCACGGCTGTGGCTACCTCTGTGTCGGCACTCGGCAGCCCGTCCATAATTGTATATACCACCTAACCGTGGTTTTTTTTTCTTTCTTTATACATACATACTAGTTACGAGTATACTATCTCTTTATCAACCAGTCTATATATTAGCAGCAGACACAGTACAGTGCGGTAGTTCACGGCTGTGGCTACCTCTGTGTCGGCACTCGGCAGCCCGTCCATAATTGTATACTAGTATCCAATCCATCCATCTCCATTGTTTACCTGAGGTGCCTTTTAGTTGTGCCTATTAAAATATGGAGAACAAAAATGTTGAGGTTCCAAAATTAGGGAAAGATCAAGATCCACTTCCACCTCGTGCTGAAGCTGCTGCCACTAGTCATGGCCGAGACGATGAAATGCCAGCAACGTCGTCTGCCAAGGCCGATGCCCAATGGCATAGTACAGAGCATGTCAAAACCAAAACACCAAATATCAGTAAAAAAAGGACTCCAAAACCTAAAATAAAATTGTCGGAGGAGAAGCGTAAACTTGCCAATATGCCATTTACCACACGGAGTGGCAAGGAACGGCTGAGGCCCTGGCCTATGTTCATGGCTAGTGGTTCAGCTTCACATGAGGATGGAGGCACTCAGCCTCTCGCTAGAAAACTGAAAAGACTCAAGCTGGCAAAAGCACCGCAAAGAACTGTGCGTTCTTTGAAATCCCAAATCCACAAGGAGAGTCCAATTGTGTCGGTTGCGATGCCTGACCTTCCCAACACTGGACGTGAAGAGCATGCGCCTTCCACCATTTGCACGCCCCCTGCAAGTGCTGGAAGGAGCACCCGCAGTCCAGTTCCTGATAGTCAGATTGAAGATGTCAGTGTTGAAGTACACCAGGATGAGGAGGATATGGGTGTTGCTGGCGCTGGGGAGGAAATTGACCAGGAGGATTCTGATGGTGAGGTGGTTTGTTTAAGTCAGGCACCCGGGGAGACACCTGTTGTCCGTGGGAGGAATATGGCCGTTGACATGCCAGGTGAAAATACCAAAAAAATCAGCTCTTCGGTGTGGAGGTATTTCACCAGAAATGCGGACAACAGGTGTCAAGCCGTGTGTTCCCTTTGTCAAGCTGTAATAAGTAGGGGTAAGGACGTTAACCACCTCGGAACATCCTCCCTTATACGTCACCTGCAGCGCATTCATAATAAGTCAGTGACAAGTTCAAAAACTTTGGGTGACAGCGGAAGCAGTCCACTGACCAGTAAATCCCTTCCTCTTGTAACCAAGCTCACGCAAACCACCCCACCAACTCCCTCAGTGTCAATTTCCTCCTTCCCCAGGAATGCCAATAGTCCTGCAGGCCATGTCACTGGCAATTCTGACGAGTCCTCTCCTGCCTGGGATTCCTCCGATGCATCCTTGCGTGTAACGCCTACTGCTGCTGGCGCTGCTGTTGTTGCCGCTGGGAGTCGATGGTCATCCCAGAGGGGAAGTCGTAAGCCCACTTGTACTACTTCCAGTAAGCAATTGACTGTTCAACAGTCCTTTGCGAGGAAGATGAAATATCACAGCAGTCATCCTACTGCAAAGCGGATAACTGAGTCCTTGACAACTATGTTGGTGTTAGACGTGCGTCCGGTATCCGCCGTTAGTTCACAGGGAACTAGACAATTTATTGAGGCAGTGTGCCCCCGTTACCAAATACCATCTAGGTTCCACTTCTCTAGGCAGGCGATACCGAGAATGTACACGGACGTCAGAAAAAGACTCACCAGTGTCCTAAAAAATGCAGTTGTACCCAATGTCCACTTAACCACGGACATGTGGACAAGTGGAGCAGGGCAGGGTCAGGACTATATGACTGTGACAGCCCACTGGGTAGATGTATGGACTCCCGCCGCAAGAACAGCAGCGGCGGCACCAGTAGCAGCATCTCGCAAACGCCAACTCTTTCCTAGGCAGGCTACGGCAACTGAGGAAGATCATCGCGGAATGGCTTACCCCAATTGGACTCTCCTGTGGATTTGTGGCATCGGACAACGCCAGCAATATTGTGTGTGCATTAAATATGGGCAAATTCCAGCACGTCCCATGTTTTGCACATACCTTGAATTTGGTGGTGCAGAATTTTTTAAAAAACGACAGGGGCGTGCAAGAGATGCTGTCGGTGGCCAGAAAAATTGCGGGACACTTTCGGCGTACAGGCACCACGTACAGAAGACTGGAGCACCACCAAAAACTACTGAACCTGCCCTGCCATCATCTGAAGCAAGAAGTGGTAACGAGGTGGAATTCAACCCTCTATATGCTTCAGAGGTTGGAGGAGCAGCAAAAGGCCATTCAAGCCTATACAATTGAGCACGATATAGTAGGTGGAATGCACCTGTCTCAAGTGCAGTGGAGAATGATTTCAACGTTGTGCAAGGTTCTGATGCCCTTTGAACTTGCCACACGTGAAGTCAGTTCAGACACTGCCAGCCTGAGTCAGGTCATTCCCCTCATCAGGCTTTTGCAGAAGAAGCTGGAGGCATTGAAGGAGGAGCTAAAAGGGAGCGATTCCGCTAGGCATGTGGGACTTGTGGATGCAGCCCTTAATTCGCTTAACAAGGATTCACGGGTGGTCAATCTGTTGAAATCAGAGCACTACATTTTGGCCACCGTGCTCGATCCTAGATTTAAAGCCTACCTTGGATCTCTCTTTCCGGCAGACACAGGTCTGCTGGGGTTGAAAGACCTGCTGGTGACAAAATTGTCAAGTCAAGCGGAACGCGACCTGTCAACATCTCCTCCTTCACATTCTCCCGCAACTGGGGGTGCGAGGAAAAGGCTCAGAATTCCGAGCCCACCCGCTGGCGGTGATGCAGGGCAGTCTGGAGCGACTGCTGATGCTGACATCTGGTCCGGACTGAAGGACCTGACAACGATTACGGACATGTCGTCTACTGTCACTGCATATGATTCTCTCAACATTGATAGAATGGTGGAGGATTATATGAGTGACCGCATCCAAGTAGGCACGTCACACAGTCCGTACTTATACTGGCAGGAAAAAGAGGCAATTTGGAGGCCCTTGCACAAACTGGCTTTATTCTACCTAAGTTGCCCTCCCACAAGTGTGTACTCCGAAAGAGTGTTTAGTGCCGCCGCTCACCTTGTCAGCAATCGGCGTACGAGGTTACATCCAGAAAATGTGGAGAAGATGATGTTCATTAAAATGAATTATAATCAATTCCTCCGCGGAGACATTGACCAGCAGCAATTGCCTCCACAAAGTACACAGGGAGCTGAGATGGTGGATTCCAGTGGGGACGAATTGATAATCTGTGAGGAGGGGGATGTACACGGTGATATATCGGAGGGTGAAGATGAGGTGGACATCTTGCCTCTGTAGAGCCAGTTTGTGCAAGGAGAGATTAATTGCTTCTTTTTTGGGGGGGGTCCAAACCAACCCGTCATATCAGTCACAGTCGTGTGGCAGACCCTGTCACTGAAATGATGGGTTGGTTAAAGTGTGCATGTCCTGTTTTGTTTATACAACATAAGGGTGGGTGGGAGGGCCCAAGGACAATTCCATCTTGCACCTCTTTTTTCTTTTCTTTTTCTTTGCATCATGTGCTGATTGGGGAGAGTTTTTTGGAAGGGACATCCTGCGTGACACTGCAGTGCCACTCCTAGATGGGCCCGGTGTTTGTGTCGGCCACTAGGGTCGCTAATCTTACTCACACAGTCAGCTACCTCATTGCGCCTCTTTTTTTCTTTGCGTCATGTGCTGTTTGGGGAGGGTTTTTTGGAAGGGACATCCTGCGTGACACTGCAGTGCCACTCCTAGATGGGCCCGGTGTTTGTGTCGGCCACTAGGGTCGCTAATCTTACTCACACAGCTACCTCATTGCGCCTCTTTTTTTCTTTGCGTCATGTGCTGTTTGGGGAGGGTTTTTTGGAAGGGACATCCTGCGTGACACTGCAGTGCCACTCCTAGATGGGCCCGGTGTTTGTGTCGGCCACTAGGGTCGCTAATCTTACTCACACAGCTACCTCATTGCGCCTCTTTTTTTCTTTGCGTCATGTGCTGTTTGGGGAGGGTTTTTTGGAAGGGCCATCCTGCGTGACACTGCAGTGCCACTCCTAGATGGGCCCGGTGTTTGTGTCGGCCACTAGGGTCGCTAATCTTACTCACACAGCTACCTCATTGCGCCTCTTTTTTTCTTTGCGTCATGTGCTGTTTGGGGAGGGTTTTTTGGAAGGGACATCCTGCGTGACACTGCAGTGCCACTCCTAGATGGGCCCGGTGTTTGTGTCGGCCACTAGGGTCGCTTATCTTACTCACACAGCGACCTCGGTGCAAATTTTAGGACTAAAAATAATATTGTGAGGTGTGAGGTATTCAGAATAGACTGAAAATGAGTGTAAATTATGGTTTTTGAGGTTAATAATACTTTGGGATCAAAATGACCCCCAAATTCTATGATTTAAGCTGTTTTTTAGTGTTTTTGGAAAAAAACACCCGAATCCAAAACACACCCGAATCCGACAAAAAAAATTCGGTGAGGTTTTGCCAAAACGCGTTCGAACCCAAAACTCGGCCGCGGAACCGAACCCAAAACCAAAACCCGAAAAATTTCAGGCGCTCATCTCTAGTTTTAACCACTGCACAGCACCTGGTGTTATATAGTAAGCACCACTATGGCATAGTATACAGCATTATGGGCCTGATATGAGTGTGACCAGCGGTGATGTGGAATGCAGTAGGAGGTGCTGTTTAGCAAGCACCACTTCTATATTCACCATGCAGTATATTGTGTGAATATAGAAGTGTTGGCTGTGTTATGTATTAGAGTAATTATTGCAGCTCCCAGCTAAAATTGCAACAATGTAATTTAGTGACAAGCTGCAGAGATTAACCCTTTCTGTGGCTGCTGCACAACCTCTATTCATATCGCTGAATTCAATTAGGGAGATGTTCTCACCCCGCGAGCAAGCGCAGGTATATGCCACACTTAAATGTATGGGTATGGTCTCCATAAAATGAGCGTAGCCTTGCAGGCAAAGACTACCTTACACCCTAGTTCTTGACCCTGCACCAACAGACCTCGGCCACCACAGGGAAAAAAGTACAGTAATTTCCACCATGTTAAGCCCCACACATTAATGCCCTTTGGGACATATTATGTCACACACCACAATATCTGTGATACACTATGCCCTACAGTAAAGCTTCTAATTACTTTTACAAAAACTGCTCAACGCCAAGAGTTTCACGTGCTGGGTGTCATGCTCATTGCCAGGGGTTTCACTCTCTGGGTGTCATGCTCATTGCCAGGGGGAACGCAGTAGGAGGTGTTATATAGTAAGCACCACTATGGCATAGTATATAGCATTATATATATTGTGAGCACTGGTGATGTTGAGTGCAGTAGAGCTGCTGCTGGGTAATTACAATTTACTACAACCACCAATATATTCTGCTGCACTATATATATGCAAAGCTAATTCTGCTGGGTAATTACAATTGACTACAACCACCAATATATTCTGCTGCACTATATCTATATTTGCAAAGCTAATTCTGCTGGGTAATTACAATTGACTACAACCACCAATATATTCTGCTGCACTATATCTATATATGCAAAGCTAATTCTGCTGAGTAATTACAATTGACTACAACCACCAATATATTCTGCTGCACTATATCTATATATGCAAAGCTAATTCTGCTGGGTAATGTAAATTGAAACATTATTGCATAGTATGTGATTTTTAAGTACTTTTTTAAAGTTTTGAATGATAAAGACCCAGTTTAATCTTTGTGGAATGCCTGGTTGTTGTTTTTAAGGTAATTTATTGCCTGGCATTTGAGGGGGTGGGGTGTGGTTACAGATTTCAATTATTGGTTTCACTTGTAATAGTCTTCTACTTAAGTCCAATGGTGTAGGCTGTGCAAAGCCGTTTGGCTGTGCATTTATTGATCTAAGCATGCATTTTTATCAAAGCGTGATAAAATTGACACATAACAGCAGTGTTCAATCAGCATTAATTTATCTTCAGCTGATATCGATTGTGAATTGACGTTTCTTCTCTTCTTGTCACCTCCAGGTAATTACAATTGACTACAACCACCAATATATTCTGCTGCACTATATCTATATATGCAAAGCTAATTCTGCTGGGTAATGCAAATTGAAACATTATTGCATAGTATGTGATTTTGAAGTACTTTTTTAAAGTTTTGAATGATATAGACCCAGTTTAATCTTTGTGGAATGCCTGGTTGTTGTTTTTAAGGTAATTTATTGCCTGGCATTTGAGGGGGTGGGGTGTGGTTACAGATTTCAATTATTGGTTTCACTTGTAATAGTCTTCTACTTAAGTCCAATGGTGTAGGCTGTGCAAAGCCATTTGGCTGTGCATTTATTGATCTAAGCGTGCATTTTTATCAAAGCGTGATAAAATTGACACATAACAGCAGTGTTCAATCAGCGTTCAATCGAAGTGAAAAAGAAGGAAAACAGAAGCACACCAATCTAACAAAACAAAGAAAACTGAAGAACTAATAACAAATGTGAGTCACTTACTCCTCAGATCACTCACCTCCTGATTGTTGCATCTGATTACATAGCACAGAACTACCTTACTTGGACATTTCATAAACCATCCATTTCACCTACAAATGCCTGTATCTGTATTATTGTAATTTTGTTTTTTAAGCACAGCTGCACCAATGCAATTTTACCTGCAAACACTTAAAACATCTAACATAATTACCATTGCTTCTTAAACCTCTCACAATCCTTTCATTTCTTACACTCCAAATACATTTCTGCACCCACTTTATCTACGCTTTTGACTCATTTCATACTAAATCTACACCCCTTGAGCCTACACTGCTTTTCTCACCTGCATTTCTGCAATTCTTCTGCTCGGATTGCCTTACAGTCTCCTCTCCTACTTCCACTACTTCAACCTATTTACCTACTTAACACTATGTCAAGGTTTTCTTATACTCCCCACATCACTCAGTGTCTACCTAATAATGTATCTTTATCCTTCCCCACTAGTCTCCTCCACCTCCTCCTCTCTCCCCTCCTCTGTCTCCCCTCCATCCCTCTGTTTCCTTCCCCCACCTTTCCTGTTACCCCACTTTCATTCACCTCTGCCCCATGGTCCTGCTACCCCACAACTCAGCCCTGCTCCCTCTCTCCCTTCCCTGTCACCTCCCCACACCCCCATCCACATCACACTGACCTCCCTCCCTGCCCACCTCCTGCAGTTTCCCCTCCTAGCTCAGGCACCCGTACCATCACTACTCTCTCATCATCCCTGCCCTCAAAGTTAATCCCACCTCATCGCTACAGCAACCCTGAAAATCTAATTCACATCTCTCCCACAAACTCATACCCCCTATCCTGTGCCCTCTGGAATGCCAGATCTGTTTGTAACAAACTGGTCCCCACTCATGACCTTTTCATTTCCAACTCCCTACACCTACTAGCCATTACTGAAACTTGGATTACGCCCTCTGACACTACTTCTGCTGCTGCTCTCTCTGCTGGGGGCCTTACATTCACACACACACCCCGACCTGGGGGTCGCCATGGGGGTGGTGTTGGGGTCCTTTTACCTTCTAGTTACTCCTACCAACTCATACCACCAGAACCATCCCTTATATTCTCTACATTTGAGGACCACGCCATATGCCTCTTCCAACCAGTCCATCTTAGAGTAGCTGTCATTTACCGCCCCCCTGGTACTGCTTCCAAATTCATCGACAACTTTGCTTCCTGGCTTCCTCACTTCTGACATTCCCACCATTATCCTAGGCGATTTCAACATCCCTATTGACATCCCCACACAATCCCCTGCCTCTAAACTCCTTAACCTCACCTCTTCACTTGGTCTCTCCCAGTGGTCCTCCTCACCCTCCCATGTGAATGGGAGCTCACTGGATCTGGTCTTCACTCACCGCTGTGATATTTCTGATTTTTCCAACTCCCCATTTCCCCTCTCTGACCACCACCTGCTCTCCTTCAACCTATCTCTCTCGACTTCCCCATCTCTACCTCCTAAGGCTACCATCACTAAGCGTAACATTGAAGCTATTGACACCACATTCCTTTCCTCCCTGTTTGACTCACTTCTCTCTCCTATTCTCTCTCTCTCATGCCCTGAGCAAGCCACTTCCACATACAATGCTTCCCTTACTTCTGCTCTTGACTCTGTTGCTCCACCAACCACTATTCACCCTTGCAAATTAACACCTCAACCCTGGCACACCAAATGCACCAGATATCTGCAAAAATGCTCATGTACTGCTGAGTGACACTGGAGGAAATCACGCTCTAAGGCAGACTTCCTCCATTTCAAACTTATGCTCTCATCCTTCAGTGCTGCCCTTTCTCTTGCTAAACAGTCATACTTCAAGAACCTCATCTCCTCCCAGTCTTCCAACCCCCGGCGCCTCTTTGCCACTCTCAACTCACTCCTCTGCCCACCTCCACCTCGTCTCCCTTCCTCACTCTCTGCTCTTGACTTTGCCACTTACTTCACATCCAAAATTGACTCCATACGTCAGGACATCACATCACACCAGACTATCAGTAACCAGCCTTCTCCCATCCCTTACCAACCCTCCCCATCCCTCGTACCAACTCTGTCATCTTTCTCCCATGCATCTGGAGAGGAAGTCATGGCCCTCATTCGTTCCTGTCCCCTCACCACCTCCCCACTTGACCCTATCCCCTCCCGCCTCCTTTGCCACCTCTCTTCTTCTGCTTGTTCCCATCTTTCCCACCTTCTCAATCTCTCCCTCTCATCAGGCACTGTCCCCTCTGCCTTCAAGCACGCTCTCATCTCTCCTATTCTTAAAAAACCTACCCTTGATCCAAACACTCTCTCCAACTACCGACCCATCTCTCTCCTCCCTTTTGCCTCCAAACTCCTTGAGCGTATTGTCTACAACCGCCTTACTTCCTTTCTTTCCTCACACTCACTGCTTGACCCATTCCAGTCTGGCTTCCGTCCTCTCCACTCCACTGAAACTGCCCTTACAAAAGTATGCAATGACCTCCATGCTGCTAAATCTAAGAGACACTACTCTCTACTTATTCTACTTGATCTCTCTGCTGCTTTTGACACTGTGGACCATCCTCTCCTACTGCAAATCCTTCACTCCATTGGTCTGCGTAACACTGCCCTCTCTTGGTTGTCGTCCTACCTTTCTGACCGTTCATTCTCTGTCTCCTCTCATGACT